>NC_056459.1:40518535-40745095 GCF_018296145.1 Oncorhynchus tshawytscha
TGACAAGTTACTTGTTTCAGCAGCATCCTTTGTATGAGGAAAAGTACTTCTGTCAGACAGTATCTCATCCACACTGTTAGATTACGTCATAGAGACGATGGAGCAGAGCCCATGAAGAGAAAAAGGTAGCAGAAAAAAGTACAGTAAATCCCTGTATTTTCTTGTAAAATAGAGAAATAAACCGACTAAAAACCAAGATCGGTAAGGCCTGTGTATATGGCTTTGGGTAAGGCCTGTATATGGCTTTGGGTAAGGCCTGTATATGGCTTTGGGTAAGGCCTGTGTATATGGCTTTGGGTAAGGCCTGTATATGGCTTTGGGTAAGGCCTGTATATGGCTTTGGGTAAGGCCTGTATATGGCTTTGGGTAAGGCCTGTGGCTTTGGGTAAGGCCTGTGTATGGCTTTGGGTAAGGCCTGTGTATGGCTTTGGGTAAGGCCTGTGTATGGCTTTGGGTAAGGCCTGTGTATGGCTTTGGGTAAGGCATGTGTATGGCTTTGGGTAAGGCCTGTGTATATGGCTTTGGGTAAGGCCTGTTTGGGTAATGCCTGTATGGCTTTGGGTAAGGCCTGTGTATGGCTTTGGGTAAGGCCTGTGTATGGCTTTGGGTAAGGCCTGTGTATGGCTTTGGGTAAGGCATGTGTATGGCTTTGGGTAAGGCCTGTGTATGGCTTTGGGTAAGGCCTGTGTATGTGTATGGCTTTGGGTAAGGCCTGTGTATGGCTTTGGGTAAGGCCTGTGTATGGCTTTGGGTAAGGCCTGTGTATGGCTTTGGGTAAGGCCTGTGTATGGCTTTGGGTAAGGCCTGTGTATGGCTTTGGGTAAGGCCTGTGTATGGCTTTGGGTAAGGCCTGTGTATGGCCTTTGGCTTTGTAAGGCCTGTGTATGGCTTTGGGTAAGGCCTGTGTATGGCTTTGGGTAAGGCCTGTGTATGGCTTTGGGTAAGGCCTGTGTATGGCTTTGGGTAAGGCCTGTGTATGGCTTTGGGTGTATGGCTGTGTAAGGCCTGTATATGGCTTTGAGTAAGTCCTTATATTTGAGTATGGCTTTGGGTAAGACCTGTGTATATGGCTTTGGGTAAGGTCTGTGTGTGGCTTTGGGTAATGCCTGTATATGGCTTTGGGTAAGGCCTGTATATGGCTTTGGGTAATGCCTGTATATGGCTTTGGGTAAGGCCTGTATATGGCTTTGGATAAGGCCTGTGTATATGGCTTTGAGTAAGTCTTATATACGGCTTTGAGTAAGGCCTGTGTATATGGCTTTGAGTAAGTCTTATATACGGCTTTGGGTAAGGCCTGTGTATATGGCTTTGAGTAAGTCTTATATACGGCTTTGGGTAAGGCCTGTGTATATGGCTTTGGGTAAGGCCTGTGTATATGGCTTTGGGTAAGGCCTGTGTATGGCTTTGGGTAAGGCATGTGTATGGCTTTGGGTAAGGCCTGTGTATATGGCTTTGGGTAAGGCCTGTGTATGGCTTTGGGTAAGGCCTGTGTATATGGCTTTGGGTAAGGCCTGTGTATGGCTTTGGGTAAGGCATGTGTATGGCTTTGGGTAAGGCCTGTGTATATGGCTTTGGGTAAGGCCTGTGTATGGCTTTGGGTAAGGCCTGTGTATGGCTTTGGGTAAGGCCTGTGTATGGCTTTGGGTAAGGCCTGTGTATGGCTTTGGGTAAGGCCTGTGTATGGCTTTGGGTAAGGCCTGTGTATGGCTTTGGGTAAGGCCTGTGTATGGCTTTGGGTAATGCCTGTGTATGGCTTTGGGTAAGGCCTGTGTATATGGCTTTGGGTAAGGCCTGTGTATATGGCTTTGGGTAAGGCCTGTGTATATGGCTTTGGGTAAGGCCTGTATATGGCTTTGGATAAGGCCTGTGTATATGGCTTTGAGTAAGTCTTATATACGGCTTTGGGTAAGGCCTGTGTATATGGCTTTGGGTAAGGCCTGTATATGGCTTTGGGTAAGGCCTGTGTATATGGCTTTGAGTAAGTCTTATATATGGCTTTGGGTAAGGCCTGTATATGGCTTTGGGTAAGGCCTGTATATGGCTTTGGGTAAGGCCTGTATATGGCTTTGGGTAAGGCCTGTATATGGCTTTGGGTAAGGCCTGTATATGGCTTTGGGTAAGGCCTGTGTATGGCTTTGGGGCCTGTTATGGCTTTGGGTAAGGCCTGTGTATGGCTTTGGGTAATGCCTGTATATGGCTTTGGGTAAGGCCTGTATATGGCTTTGGGTAATGCCTGTATATGGCTTTGGGTAAGGCCTGTATATGGCTTTGGATAAGGCCTGTGTATATGGCTTTGAGTAAGTCTTATATACGGCTTTGAGTAAGGCCTGTGTATATGGCTTTGAGTAAGGCCTGTGTATATGGCTTTGGGTAAGGCCTGTGTATATGGCTTTGGATAAGGCCTGTGTATATGGCTTTGAGTAAGTCTTATATACGGCTTTGAGTAAGGCCTGTGTATATGGCTTTGGGTAAGGCCTGTATATGGATTTGGGTATGGCCTGTGTATACGGCTTTGAGTAAGGCCTGTGTATATGGCTTTGGGTATGGCCTGTGTATACGGCTTTGAGTAAGTCTTATATACGGCTTTGAGTAAGGCCTGTGTATATGGCTTTGGGTAAGGCCTGTATATGGATTTGGGTATGGCCTGTGTATACGGCTTTGAGTAAGGCCTGTGTATATGGCTTTGGGTATGGCCTGTGTATACGGCTTTGAGTAAGGCCTGTGTATATGGCTTTGAGTAAGGCCTGTGTATATGGCTTTGGATAAGGCCTGTGTATACGGCTTTGAGTAAGTCTTATATACGGCTTTGGGTAAGGCCTGTATATGGCTTTGGGTAAGGCCTGTATATGGCTTTGGGTAAGGCCTGTATATGGCTTTGGGTAAGGCCTGTGTATATGGCTTTGGATAAGGACTGTGTATATGGCTTTGAGTAAGTATTTTATACGGCTTTGGGTAAGGCCTGTGTATATGGCTTTGGATAAGGCCTGTGTATATGGCTTTGAGTAAGTATTTTATACGGCTTTGGGTAAGGCCTGTGTATATGGCTTTGGATAAGGCCTGTGTATATGGCTTTGAGTAAGTCTTATATACAGCTTTGGGTAAGGCCTGTGTATATGGCTTTGAGTAAGTCTTATATACGGCTTTGGGTAAGGCCTGTATATGGCTTTGGGTAAGGCCTGTATATGGCTTTGGGTAAGGCCTGTGTATATGGCTTTGAGTAAGTCTTATATACGGCTTTGGGTAAGGCCTGTATATGGCTTTGGGTAAGGCCTGTGTATATGGCTTTGAGTAAGTCTTATATACGGCTTTGGGTAAGGCCTGTGTATATGGCTTTGGGTAAGGCCTGTATATGGCTTTGGGTAAGGCCTGTGTATATGGCTTTGAGTAAGTCTTATATACGGCTTTGGGTAAGGCCTGTATATGGCTTTGGGTAAGGCCTGTATATGGCTTTGGGTAAGGCCTGTATATGGCTTTGGGTAAGGCCTGTATATGGCTTTGGGTAAGGCCTGTATATGGCTTTGGGTAAGGCCTGTGTATATGGCTTTGGGTAAGGCCTGTGTATATGGCTTTGGATAAGGCCTGTGTATATGGCTTTGGGTAAGGCCTGTGTATATGGCTTTGGGTAAGGCCTGTGTATATGGCTTTGGGTAAGGCCTGTATATGGCTTTGGGTAAGGCCTGTGTATATGGCTTTGGATAAGGCCTGTATATGGCTTTGGGTAAGGCCTGTGTATATGGCTTTGGGTAAGGCCTGTGTATATGGCTTTGGATAAGGCCTGTATATGGCTTTGGGTAAGGCCTGTGTATATGGCTTTGGGTAAGGCCTGTGTATGGCATTGGGTAAGGCCTGTGTATATGGCTTTGGGTAAGGCCTGTGTATGGCTTTGGGTAAGGCCTGTGTATGGCTTTGGGTAAGGCCTGTGTATGGCTTTGGGTAAGGCCTGTGTATGGCTTTGGGTAAGGCCTGTGTATGGCTTTGGGTAAGGCCTGTGTATGGCTTTGGGTAAGGCCTGTGTATATGGCTTTGGGTAAGGCCTGTGTATATGGCTTTGGGTAAGGCCTGTGTATATGGCTTTGGGTAAGGCCTGTGTATATGGCTTTGGGTAAGGCCTGTGTATATGGCTTTGGGTAAGGCCTGTGTATATGGCTTTGGGTAAGGCCTGTGTATATGGCTTTGGGTAAGGCCTGTGTATGGATTTGGGTAAGGCCTGTGTATGGCTTTGGGTAAGGCCTGTATATGGCTTTGGGTAAGGCCTGTATATGGCTTTGGGTAAGGCCTGTGTATATGGCTTTGGGTAAGGCCTGTGTATATGGCTTTGGGTAAGGCCTGTGTATGGCTTTGGGTAAGGCCTGTGTATGGATTTGGATAAGGCCTGTGTATGGATTTGGGTAAGGCCTGTATATGGATTTGGATAAGGCCTGTGTATGGATTTGGATAAGGCCTGTGTATGGCTTTGGGTAAGGCCTGTATATGGCTTTGGGTAAGGCCTGTGTATGGCTTTGGGTAAGGCCTGTGTATGGCTTTGGGTAAGGCCTGTGTATATGGCTTTGGGTAAGGCCTGTGTATGGCTTTGGGTAAGGCCTGTATATGGATTTTTAGAGAAATAAGCTTGTTGTTTACATGGAACTTTTCTGGGATCTTTTATTTCAGCTCATGAAATATGGGACCAACACTTATATGTTGCATTTATGTTTTTGTTCAGTGTACAAACAGGAACATGTTATGACATTATATATCCTCTTCAAGGCCTTAGAATGTCTGAGCAGTGTAGTCTAAGTCTAAGAGTGGTTTGGGTTAATTTAATTAATGTTTAAACTAGGACTATTTCAAGGTTGTTAAACGTTCACTTCCAGGTTAGTTAGTTTACAGCTTGTTGATGCTCTGGCCGGTTAGTCAGGACTCAGAGATGGGTCCCAGAACAGCCACAGCCTCGATCTCCACCAGACCACCCTGCAGACAGAGAGACGGAGAGAGAGACGGAGAGACAGAGAGAGACAGAGAGAGAGATTAGAATCACCATTTGGAAGAGTATTACATCTTTAATATCAAGTAGATACATAATAAGTAGAGCTGTGTGGATATGGAGCTGACTCTGGGGAGGGTTAGAGCTGTGTGGATATGGAGCTGACTCTGGGGAGGGTTAGAGCTGTGTGGATATGGAGCTGACTCTGGGGAGGGTTAGAGCTGTGTGGATATGGAGCTGACTCTGGGGAGGGTTAGAGCTGTGTGGATATGGAGCTGACTCTGGGGAGGGTTAGAGCTGTGTGGATATGGAGCTGACTCTGGGGAGGGTTAGAGCTGTGTGGATATGGAGCTGACTCTGGGGAGGGTTAGAGCTGTGTGGATATGGAGCTGACTCTGGGGAGGGTTAGAGCTGTGTGGATATGGAGCTGACTCTGGGGAGGGTTAGAGCTGTGTGGATATGGAGCTGACTCTGGGGAGGGTTAGAGCTGTGTGGATATGGAGCTGACTCTGGGGAGGGTTAGAGCTGTGTGGATATGGAGCTGACTCTGGGGAGGGTTAGAGCTGTGTGGATATGGAGCTGACTCTGGGGAGGGTTAGAGCTGTGTGGATATGGAGCTGACTCTGGGGAGGGTTAGAGCTGTGTGGATATGGAGCTGACTCTGGGGAGGGTTAGAGCTGTGTGGATATGGAGCTGACTCTGGGGAGGGTTAGAGCTGTGTGGATATGGAGCTGACTCTGGGGAGGGTTAGAGCTGTGTGGATATGGAGCTGACTCTGGGGAGGGTTAGAGCTGTGTGGATATGGAGCTGACTCTGGGGAGGGTTAGAGCTGTGTGGATATGGAGCTGACTCTGGGGAGGGTTAGAGCTGTGTGGATATGGAGCTGACTCTGGGGAGGGTTAGAGCTGTGTGGATATGGAGCTGACTCTGGGGAGGGTTAGAGCTGTGTGGATATGGAGCTGACTCTGGGGAGGGTTAGAGCTGTGTGGATATGGAGCTGACTCTGGGGAGGGTTAGAGCTGTGTGGATATGGAGCTGACTCTGGGGAGGGTTAGAGCTGTGTGGATATGGAGCTGACTCTGGGGAGGGTTAGAGCTGTGTGGATATGGAGCTGACTCTGGGGAGGGTTAGAGCTGTGTGGATATGGAGCTGACTCTGGGGAGGGTTAGAGCTGTGTGGATATGGAGCAGACTCTGGGGAGGGTTAGAGCTGTGTGGATATGGAGCTGACTCTGGGGAGGGTTAGAGCTGTGTGGATATGGAGCTGACTCTGGGGAGGGTTAGAGCTGTGTGGATATGCTGCTTACTCTGGGGAGGGCAATAACCTGGTAGGCAGCTCTGGCAGGGAAGTTTTTGCTGAAAACTGAAAGAAAAAAAAAAGTATATTGTACATACAATTTCCCCAAATCATACTGAATTAAAGTAGGCCTAATTCCAAAAATCTGTATACTGAAATTACGTTTCCAAAGAAACAGGAAGTTCTAGACTCTGAATGACAGGGAGTAGCAACAAATATACTCCTGGCTGAACATGTGACTGAAAACCTGACTGAAAACCTGACTGAACGCTGGTCTAGACTCTGAATTACAAATATACACCTGGCTGAAAAACTGACTGAATGCTGGTCTAAGATTCTGTCTCTTTTTACCCCACTGCTTGAGAGTACTCTTGGTAGTATTCACACTAAACTAAGGTAATGGACATGAGACGTATTCTCCAGATCATATATTAGACCTAGTACTGTGAACTTCATGGCTGATTACAGTCGTATTGGCTGTCTGGAACCGTATGGCTACAGGCAGGACCCAGGGAGAGGGTTGAGTTTCACAGAGCTTCCTTGTATCCTCTTACACTCCGAGTCTGACACAGACCAGGGGTCAGTTCCACTGTGTATCGTGATGGGACACACACCAGGGGTCAGTTCCACTGTGTATCGTGATGGGACACACCAGGGTCAGTTCCACTGTGTATTGTGATGGGACACACCAGGGTCAGTTCCACTGTGTATCGTGATGGGACACACCAGGGTCAGTTCCACTGTGTATTGTGATGGGACACACCAGGGTCAGTTCCACTGTGTATCGTGATGGGACACACACCAGGGTCAGTTCCACTGTGTATCGTGATGGGACACACACCAGGGTCAGTTCCACTGTGTATCGTGATGGGACACACACCAGAGTTCAGTTTGACTGTGTATCGTGATGGGACACACACCAGGGTCAGTTCCACTGTGTATCGTGATGGGACACACACCAGGGTTCAGTTCCACTGTGTATCGTGATGGGACACACACCAGGGTTCAGTTCCACTGTGCATCGTGATAATACCCATAGAGCTGGGGTCCCATTGTGAGTCCTTTGGACAAGGAACTATGGGAAACCTAACTTAGCAAGGCAAAGACAGACAAGAGTTTAATTATAAAGGGCAGAGGTACAGCTATGCATCAATTTGAACTATAGCAATGGATGGCCCATATGTAACTGATTACCACACATTGTACATGCAGGACATGTTGGAAGTTTGCATATATTTAGCTGTTGTCCTTTCAGACATATATGAATGTGCTACTGAAGAATGCTGGGTCTAAAGTCAGTATTCAATATTAGGCAGTTGGCACACCAAACAAGTGGCCAACAGATCCTGAGAGAAGTGCTGTTATTCAGGGAAGAGGGCGCCATCGTGTGTACAGTTGTGGACATGCAGGACAGTCTGAAGAGGTGGATTAAACTCAAACGTTCGATGCGGACAGAGAGATAATCTCAATTGATTTCCTTGTGTGTTTTCAGCAGGAGGCGAGAGGACGTGAAGAAACAAATAAATATAATTGAGATTATCCCATAATTTGACCCTTAGCCCCTCACATTGTCAGGTCAAGCACTTACATGTCTTATAAACATCGTTGACGTTGACAAAGTCATTAATGTCTGCCAACAGCACGGTTGTCTTGACGACTGGAAGATACAAAAGTAAGGAAGTCTGTCAGATACACATTTCAGATCTCAGGTGGTATTAATCTAATCCTTTTTAGTCTTTTACAGTTAATAAACATACATGAATTATTGTTGATTTGATGATATATATTAAAAAGAGGGAGGCTTACCATTGTCATAACCACATCCAGCTGCTTTCAGGATCTCTCCCATATTGACCAGAGCCTGAGGGATGGGGAGTGGGGGAGGAGGTGGGGGGGAGGGTGAGGGGAGGGAGCATGATATAAGAATTCCTGACATGATAAGTATATAATAGTGATAAGTATATAATAGTACTATATATTTTTTTACCTCTCCCCTCCACCACCATCTCTCCTATTCTCTCCCCTTCTCTCTCCACCATCTCTCTACCCTCCTCCACCATCTCTCACCCGTCTGACCTGACCTCCCTTCCCTCCACCATCTCTCACCTGTCTGGCCTGAGCCTGTACCCCTCCCTCCACCAGCTTCCCTGAGGCCACGTCTAGCCCCAGCTGGCCGGAGATGTACATGGTCCGATCCACCACCACCGCCTGGCTGAAGCACAAACAATTGGACATAAGTCACTCTACTAGGAAGTCCACTATGTGCAACTCAACCTGTGCTAAAGTGCTAAAAAATAGCCCACGTTAACATATGTAACTTAAGAAACAAGGTTCATGAAATCAATAATTTGCTAGTGTCATGACGTGGCCCTCTTTGGGTATAGCGAGTGCCTTCCCTCTCTCTCCCTCCTACACCCAGGTTCTGTTATCTCAGGTCGTAAATTCCTGGAGGAGACTCTCTCCCTCATGCGGTATAGAGAGAGGGTTCACTGTAGAACAAAGGAACTTCTTCTATCTCACAGAACTTGAGAACTGAACAATATCCATGTTTTGGAGAATGTGTAAACGGTCGGTGGAGAATCCAGCTACGACCGGTCCATTTTGTTTAGTGTTTGTGACCTCATGAGAGACAATACAGCCACATTACCACAACTCTGTTTTTAAAAGAGAGCCTCCGTTATGAGATTTGCATCTAATTTTTGTATAAAATGAATGAGTAAAGATTAAACTATTTGTGTAATTATGTCATGTGATTTTAAACTGTTTAAGGGAAGAGAATCCAATTCCCTTTGGAGTTTCACTAAGTCATTGGCCCGCCCCATGAGCACAGACATCGATCTGGCATCATGGGACAGCCTTTTCTGCTGTTCCGAATATAAACCCCACCTGGAGAAGCCCACTTCAGACCAATCCTACCTCGGTCAGCTGAGGGAGCTAAGGTATGAATAGAGACCAAGCGTACCTCGATTACTGAGAGGGCTAAGGTATGAATAGAGACCAAGCGTACCTCGATTACTGAGAGGGCTAAGGTTTGAATAGAGACCAAGCGTACCTCGATTACTGAGAGGGCTAAGGTTTGAATAGAGACCAAGCGTACCTCGATTACTGAGAGGGCTAAGGTTTGAATAGAGACCAAGCGTACCTCGATTACTGAGAGGGCTAAGGTTTGAATAGAGACCAAGCGTACCTCGATTACTGAGAGGGCTAAGGTTTGAATAGAGACCAAGCGTACCTCGATTACTGAGAGGGCGATTACTGAGAGGGCTAAGGTTTGAATAGAGACCAAGCGTACCTCGATTACTGAGAGGGCTAAGGTTTGAATAGAGACCAAGCGTACCTCGATTACTGAGAGGGCTAAGGTTTGAATAGAGACCAAGCGTACCTCGATTACTGAGAGGGCTAAGGTTTGAATAGAGACCAAGCGTACCTCGATTACTGAGAGGGCTAAGGTTTGAATAGAGACCAAGCGTACCTCGATTACTGAGAGGGCTAAGGTTTGAATAGAGACCAAGCGTACCTCGATTACTGAGAGGGCTAAGGTTTGAATAGAGACCAAGCGTACCTCGATTACTGAGAGGGCTAAGGTTTGAATAGAGACCAAGCGTACCTCGATTACTGAGAGGGCTAAGGTTTGAATAGAGACCAAGCGTACCTCGATTACTGAGAGGGCTAAGGTTTGAATAGAGACCAAGCGTACCTCGATTACTGAGAGGGCTAAGGTTTGAATAGAGACCAAGCGTACCTCGATTACTGAGAGGGCTAAGGTTTGAATAGAGACCAAGCGTACCTCGATTACTGAGAGGGCTAAGGTTTGAATAGAGACCAAGCGTACCTCGATTACTGAGAGGGCTAAGGTTTGAATAGAGACCAAGCGTACCTCGATTACTGAGAGGGCTAAGGTTTGAATAGAGACCAAGCGTTCGATTACTGAGAGGGCTAAGGTTTGAATAGAGACCAAGCGTACCTCGATTACTGAGAGGGCTAAGGTTTGAATAGAGACCAAGCGTACCTCTGATTAAGGTTTGAATAGAGACCAAGCGTTTGAATACTGAGAGGGCCAAGGTTTGAATAGAGACCAAGCGTCCTCGATTACTGAGAGGGCTAAGGTTTGAATAGAGACCAAGCGTACCTCGATTACTGAGAGGGCTAAGGTTTGAATAGAGACCAAGCGTACCTCGATTACTGAGAGGGCTAAGGTTTGAATAGAGACCAAGTGTACCTCGATTACTGAGAGGGCTAAGGTTTGAATAGAGACCAAGCGTACCTCGATTACTGAGAGGGCTAAGTTTTGAATAGAGACCATGTGTACCTCGATTACCGAGAGGGCTAAGTTTTGAATAGAGACCATGTATTCCTCGGTCGTCTGAGGGAGCTAAGATTGTAATGATTGTTGAATTCCTAACCAAACCATTGGCTACACTGGTAGAAATGGTTAAACTCAGACTATCGATAGCGACAGAATAAGAGCAAGACCGACAACCGCCGAAACATCTATTCTATAAGAACATTTCTGAATGGAACTCTGAAGTACCCATTCTAACCACGAAAGACTCCAGGGACTCAAAGAGAAGTTCAGATGAACTTTCCAACAGAAAGACGGACGATTCCAACAGAGATCATGACGACACACTAAGCGTAAATATATATATATTGATTGCAATTATTCCCGAACAGACTACGGTAGGCGCACAGTACTACATAGAGCCATGACTAAATGGAACACTATTCCACAACTCTCTACTCCTATAACCTCTCTACTTCTATAACCTCTACTCCTATAACCACTCCTCTCTACTCCTATAACCTCTCTACTTCTATAACCTCTCTACTCTACTCCTATAACCCATCTACTTCTATAACCACTCTACTCTACTCCTATAACCTCTCTACTCTCTACTTCTATAACCACTCTACTCTCTACTTCTATAACCACTCTACTCTACTCCTATAACCACTCTACTCTACTCCTATAACCACTCTACTCCTATAACCTCTCTACTCTCTACTCCTATAACCCCTCTACTCCTATAACCTCTACTCTCTAATCCTGTAATCTCTCTACTCTCGACAACCTCTCGTCTCTATAACCTCTAGTCTTAACCACTCCACTCCGCTCCCCTAACCTAACCTATAACCTCTCTACTCCTATAACCTCTACTACTATAACACCTCTACTTCTATAACACCTCTACTCCTATAACCTCTCTATAACCTCTCTCTAATCCTGTAATCTCTCTACTCTCGACAACCTCTCGTCTCTATAACCTCTAGTCCTAACCACTCCGCTCCCCTAACCACTCCGCTCCCTAACCACTCCGCTCCCCTAACCACTCCCGTAACCACTCCCGTAACCTCTCTACTCCTATAACCTCTCTACTCTCTACTTCTATAACCTCTACTCCTATAACCACTCTACTCCTATAACCTCTCTACATCTATAACCTCTCTACTCCTATAACCTCTCTACTCTCTACTTCTATAACCACTCTACTCTACTCCTATAACCACTCTACTCTACTCCTATAACCATAACTCTCTACTCCTATAACCTCTCTACTCTCTACTTCTATAACCTCTACTCCTATAACCACTCTACTCCTATAACCTCTCTACATCTATAACCACTCTACTCCTATAACCACTCTACTCCTATAACCACTCTACTCCTATAACCCCTCTACTCCTATAACCTCTCTACTCCTATAACCACTCTACTCTCTACTCTCTACTCCTATAACCTCTCTACTCCTATAACCTCTCTACTCTCTAATCCTGTAATCTCTCTACTCTCGACAACCTCTCGTCTCTATAACCTCTAGTCCTAACCACTCCGCTCCCCTAACCACTCCACTCCCGTATCCTCTCCACTCCCGTATCCTCTCCACTCCCGTATCCTCTCCACTCCCGTATCCTCTCCACTCCCGTATCCTCTCCACTCCCGTATCCTCTCCACTCCCGTATCCTCTCCACTCCCGTATCCTCTCCACTCCCGTATCCTCTCCACTCCCGTATCCTCTCCACTCCCGTATCCTCTCCACTCCCGTATCCTCTCCACTCCCGTATCCTCTCCACTCCCGTATCCTCTCCACTCCCGTCCTCTCCACTCCCGTATCCTCTCCACTCCCGTATCCTCTCCACTCCCGTATCCTCTCCACTCCCGTATCCTCTCCACTCCCGTATCCTCTCCACTCCCGTATCCTCTCCACTCCCATATCCTCCCACTCCTATATCCTCTCCACTCCTATATCCTCTCCACTCCCCTCTCCACTCCTCCTCTCCACTCCTATATCCTCTCCACTCCTATATCCTCTACTCCTATAACCTCTCCACTCATATGGATGTGTCTGCCGTGGCTGGGATCCCCCAGGTGGTGCTACGTATTGATACGAGAAGAGGTGAGTTTGTCCTCCTACATTGAACACCTAGAGAGAAGCTGTATAAAGAGTACATCATAACTTCCATGTGCCAGTGCACGGAGAATGGAATATCAATTATCCTTAAATAACCAGATTCCTTCTAGCTATTATATTGACCATGTTATATTCAAGTAAAAGGTGACTTCTCCTTTAGCCTGTTGTTAGGTCAACACCAAGTCACCAAATAACACATCGAACCTGTTATTGTATTTCCTTTGAAGTATTATGGCTGCCCTGCATAGTTTCTGTAACAGACAACCTTAACCATTAGTTAGTGGGGTGGACCTTGATCCTCTTTTTACTATCTCTGATCATGGTAACAAACTCCTCCCCCTCCTCCTTTTATTGGCTCCTGACCACAGTTGCCAACTTTTAGTAAACAACTTTTAACTAGCCTTTTAATAAACAACTTTTAGCTAGCCTTTTAGTAAACAACTTTTAGCTAGCCTTTTAGTAAACAACTTTTAGCTAGCCTTTTAGTAAACAACTTTTAGCTAGCCTTTTAGTAAACAACTTTTAGCTAGCCTTTTAGTAAACAACTTTTAGCTAGCCTTTTAGTAAACAACTTTTAGCTAGCCTTTTAGTAAACAACTTTTAGCTAGCCTTTTAGTAAACAACTTTTAGCTAGCCTTTTAGTAAGCAAGTTTTAGCTAGCCTTTTAGTAAACAACTTTTAGCTAGCCTTTTAGTAAACTTTTACACTAGCCTTTTAGTAAACAACTTTTAGCTAGCCTTTTAGTAAACAACTTAACTAGCCTTTTAGTAAACAACTTTTAGCTAGCCTTTTAGTAAACAACTTTTAGCTAGCCTTTTAGTAAACAACTTTTAGCTAGCCTTTTAGTAAACAACTTTTAGCTAGCCTTTTAGTAAACAACTTTTAACTAGCTAGTAAACAACTTTTAGCTAGCCTTTTAGTAAACAACTTTTAACTAGCCTTTTAGTAAACAACTTTTAGCTAGCCTTTAGTAAACAACTTTTAGCTAGCCTTTTAGTAAACAACTTTTACACTAGCCTTTTAGTAAACAACTTTTACACTAGCCTTTTAGTAAACAACTTTTACACTAGCCTTTTAGTAAACAACTTTTAGCTAGCCTTTTAGTAAACTTTTACACTAGCCTTTTAGTAAACAACTTTTAGCTAGCCTTTTAGTAAACTTTTACACTAGCCTTTTAGTAAACTTTTACACTAGCCTTTTAGTAAACAACTTTTACACTAGCCTTTTAGTAAACAACTTTTAGCTAGCCTTTTAGTAAACAACTTTTAGCTAGCCTTTTAGTAAACAACTTTTAGCTAGCCTTTTAGTAAACAACTTTTAGCTAGCCTTTTAGTAAGCAAGTTTTAGCTAGCCTTTTAGTAAACAACTTTTAGCTAGCCTTTTAGTAAACAACTTTTAGCTAGCCTTTTAGTAAACTTTTACACTAGCCTTTAGTAAACAACTTTTCTAGCCTTTTAGTAAACAACTTAGCTAGCCTTTTAGTAAACAACTTTTAGCTAGCCTTTTAGTAAACAACTTTTAGCTAGCCTTTTAGTAAACAACTTTTAGCTAGCCTTTTAGTAAACAACTTTTAGCTAGCCTTTTTCTTAGTAAACAACTTTTAGCTAGCCTTTTAGTAAACAACTTTTAGCTAGCCTTTTAGTAAACAACTTTTAGCTAGCCTTTTAGTAAACAACTTTTAGCTAGCCTTTTAGTAAACAACTTTTAGCTAGCCTTTTAGTAAACAACTTTTACACTAGCCTTTTAGTAAACAACTTTTAGCTGGCCTTTTAGTAAACAACTTTTACACTAGCCTTTTAGTAAACAACTTTTAGCTGGCCTTTTAGTAAACCCCTTTTACACTAGCCTTTTAGTAAACAACTTTTACACTAGCCTTTTAGTAAACAACTTTTACACTAGCCTTTTAGTAAACCACTTTTACACTAGCCTTTTAGTAAACAACTTTTAGCTAGCCTTTTAGTAAACAACTTTTACACTAGCCTTTTAGTAAACAACTTTTAGCTGGCCTTTTAGTAAACAACTTTTACACTAGCCTTTTAGTAAACAACTTTTACACTAGCCTTTTAGTAAACCCCTTTTACACTAGCCTTTTAGTAAACAACTTTTACACTAGCCTTTAGTAACCTTAACTAGCTTTTAGGTAACAACTTTTACACTAGCCTTTAGTAACCTTAACTAGCTTTTAGGTAACAACTTTTACACTAGCCTTTAGTAACCTTAACTAGCTTTTAGGTAACAACGTTTTGTTATTTTCTTATTCTCTTATGCTGTCATGATTATGTAATTTGTTGTGTAATTGTGAAATGCAGCACTCCTATGTAAAACAACCTTGGGCTCAATGGGACTCCCTGCTAAAATGAAGGTTCGAAACATAACATTGTTTCTAACCTACTTTATATAGTCATATCAGGTGTTTGATCTACTTATTCAAGAGTTTATGAAACACAGTCCGTAGCGATGTAGATAAGCCATGCACTAAGTTGCATTCTAAACATTCACCACAAAACACATTGATGAATGATTAGTAAAATATAGGTGAGGCCTACCTGTAAATCCCCTGCCTTATAGGTGCTTTAGGAGTATAAGGAAAGAGTTTCTGAACAGCAGCCATCGTGTCCAGAGTAAACTACAGTCACAGACGTCAGCTTGGGACAAAGTGAAGTGAACCGCGGTTCAGGAAAACCTTTGACTCGACAAACACTGCTGGGGCAAAGTATCTGCTGTGGCTGGCATCACGCTAGCGGTGCTACAAGCTAGGGGCGGAGGCGGCCATTTCCCTTTATACAAGGTCAAGTGCTTTGGCTGGTGGAAAAGTGCAAGAGAAATCCAAATCACTAGTGCAGGATGACTTCTATGAGTGTGCAAGTGTACGGATTGGAGACTGGGTAACCAGCCCCCTTATTGGGGCTTTTGGAGTGTGAGGCCAATACCACCGAATAGCAGCCATCGTGTTAACATTAGCAGCCATCGTGTTAACATTAGCAGCCATCGTGTTAATATTAGCAGCCATCGTGTTAATATCAGCAGCCATCGTGTTAATATCAGCAGCCATCGTGTTAACATCGGCAGCCATCGTGTTAACATTAGCAGCCATCGTGTTAACATTAGCAGCCATCGTGTTAATATCAGCAGCCATCATGTTAATATCAGCAGCCATCATGTTAATATCAGCAGCCATCTTGTTAACATTGGCAGCCATCGTGTTAACATTAGCAGCCATCGTGTTAACATTAGCAGCCATCGTGTTATCATTAGCAGCCTTTGTGTTAACATTAGCAGCCATCGTGTTAATATTAGCAGCCATCGTGTTAACGTTAGCAGCCATCGTGTTAGCATTATCAGCCATCGTGTTAATATCAGCCATCGTGTTAATATCAGCCATCGTGTTAACATTTTCGCCATCGTGTTAACATTAGCGGCCATCGTGTTAATATTAGCAGCCATCGGGTTAACATTAGCAGCCATCGTGTTAACATTAGCAGCCATCGTGTTAGCATTATCAGCCATCGTGTTAATATTAGCAGCCATCGTGATAACATTAGCAGTCATCGTGTTAATATTAGCAGCCATCGTGTTAACATCAGCAGCCATCGTGTTAATATCAGCAGCCATCGTGTTAGCATTATCAGCCATCGTGTCACCAACATCAGCCATCGTGTTAACATAGCAGCCATCGTGTTAACATTAGCAGCCATCGTGTTAACATTAGCAGCCATCGTGTTAGCATTATCAGCCATCGTGTTAACATTAGCAGCCATCGTGTTAACATTAGCAGCCATCGTGTTAACATTAGCAGCCATCCGAGCTCATGACAGAGTGAACTGCTGTTCAGGGGAACCGTTGACACTACAAACACTTTTGCTGTATAAAAGTTAATGCAGGTACATTAATTCTGATAATTTTATACCACAGACCTGATTCATCTGCTTTGATCCCAGCCAAACCAACCTTTCCCATTCTCCCTCAGACAGAATAATAATAGTCAGTGACTTTGAATCACAATGAGATTACACAATTCCATTCCAGTGCCTTTCCACGTGTCGCCTAATATCGCCCAACCTGTAGACACCACAGACCATTACAGTAACCTAATACAGCCCAACCTGTAGACACCACCACCACCACCACAGACCATTAACGTAACCAAATACAGCCCAACCTGTAGACACCACCACCACAGACCATTACAGTAACAATACAGCCCAACCTGTAGACACCACCACCACAGACCATTAAAGTAACCTAATACAGCCCAACCTGTAGACACCACCACCACCTCCACAGACCATTACAGTAACCTAATACAGCCCAACCTGTAGACACCACCACCACAGACCATTACAGAATCAATACAGCCCAACCTGTAGACACACCACCAGACCATTACAGTAACCTAATACAGCCCAACCTGTAGACACCACCACCACCAGACCATTACAGTAACCTAATACAGCCCAACCTGTAGACACCACCACCACCAGACCATTACAGTAACCTAATACAGCCCAACCTGTAGACACCACCACCACCCATTACAGAACCAATACAGCCCAACCTGTAGACACCACCACCAACCTATTATAACAGCCCAACCTGTAGACACCACCACCACAGACCATTACAGTAACAATACAGCCCAACCTGTAGACACCACCACCACAGACCATTACAGAATCCTAATACAGCCCAACCTGTAGACACCACCACCACCACAGACCATTAAAGGAACCTAATATCACCCAACCTGTAGACACCACCACCACTACAGACCATTACAGTAACCTAATACAGCCCAACCTGTAGACACCACCACCACCACCCCAGACCATTAACGTAACCTAATACAGCCCAACCTGTAGACACCACCACCACAGACCATTACAGTAACCTAATACAGCCCAACCTGTAGACACCACCACCACCACAGACCATTACAGTAACCTAATACAGCCCAACCTGTAGACACCACCACCACAGACCATTACAGTAACCTAATACAGCCCAACCTGTAGACACCACCACCACAGACCATTAAAGTAACCTAATACAGCCCAACCTGTAGACACCACCACCACAGACCATTAAAGGAACCTAATATCGCCCAACCTGTAGACACCACCACCACAGACCATTACAGAATCCTAATACAGCCCAACCTGTAGACACCACCACCACCACAGACCATTAAAGGAACCTAATATCACCCAACCTGTAGACACCACCACCACTACAGACCATTACAGTAACCTAATACAGCCCAACCTGTAGACACCACCACCACAGACCATTACAGTAACCTAATACAGCCCAACCTGTAGACACCACCACCACCACCACAGACCATTAACGTAACCTAATACTACAACCCAACCTGTAGACACCACCACCACTGACCATTACAATAACCTAATATCGCCCAACCTGTAGACACCACCACCACAGACCATTAACGTAACCTAATATCGCCCAACCTGTAGACACCACCACCACAACCATTAAAGTAACCTAATACAGCCCAACCTGTAGACACCACCACCACAGACCATTAACGTAACCTAATACTACAGCCCAACCTGTAGACACCACCACCACAGACCATTAACGTAACCTAATACAGCCCAACCTGTAGACACCACCACCACAGACCATTAAGCCTTGGGACACTTGAGACATGGATTGTGTATGTGTGCCATTCAGAGGGTGAATGGGCAAGACTAAAGATTGAAGTGCATTTGAACAGGGTATGGTAGCAGGTGCCCAGGGGCACCGGTTTGTGTCAAGAACTGAAACGCTGCTGGGCTCAACAGTTTCTTGTGTGTATCAAGAATGGTCCACCACCCAAAGGACATCCAGCCAACTTGACACAATGAGTCAACATGGGCCAACATCCCTGCTTTCGATACCTTGTACGAATTGGCAATTCCCACTACACAGAAAAATGACCAAATTTTAAAAAACATGCATAGTATTAGTCAAACATAATGAAGTATAAAAGAATCCAGAGACATCTGATAGGATCACAAGTCTTCCAGATCTAGTTCAATAAATCATATTTTGTAATGAACAGCTTTAGTGAAGGGACGAGGCAAGGTACATCTGGCTTTAGTGAAGGGACGAGGCAAGGTACATCTGGCTTTAGTGAAGGGACGAGGCAAGGTACATCTGGCTTTAGTGAAGGGACGAGGCAAGGTACATCTGGCTTTAGGGAAGGGACGAGGCAAGGTACATCTGGCTTTAGTGAAGGGACGAGGCAAGGTACATCTGGCTTTAGTGAAGGGACGAGGCAAGGTACATCTGGCTTTAGTGAAGGGACGAGGCAAAGGTACATCTGGCTTTAGGGAAGGGATGAGGCAAGGTACATCTGGCTTTAGGGAAGGGACGAGGCAAGGTACATCTGGCTTTAGGGAAGGGACGAGGCAAGGTACATCTGGCTTTAGTGAAGGGACGAGGCAAGGTACATCTGGCTTTAGTGAAGGGACGAGGCAAGGTACATCTGGCTTTAGTGAAGGGACGAGGCAAGGTACATCTGGCTTTAGTGAAGGGACGAGGCAAGGTACATCTGGCTTTAGTGAAGGGACGAGGCAAGGTACATCTGGCTTTAGTGAAGGGACGAGGCAAGGTACATCTGGCTTTAGTGAAGGGACGAGGCAAGGTACATCTGGCTTTAGTGAAGGGACGAGGCAAGGTACATCTGGCTTTAGTGAAGGGACGAGGCAAGGTACATCTGGCTTTAGTGGGACGAGGCAAGGTACATCTGGCTTTAGAAGGGACGAGGCAAGGTACATCTGGCTTTAGGGACGAGGCAAGGTACATCTGGCTTTAGTGAAGGGACGAGGCAAGGTACATCTGGCTTTAGTGAAGGGACGAGGCAAGGTACATCTGGCTTTAGTGAAGGGACGAGGCAAGGTACATCTGGCTTTAGGGAAGGGACGAGGCAAGGTACATCTGGCTTTAGGGAAGGGACGAGGCAAGGTACATCTGGCTTTAGGGAAGGGACGAGGCAAGGTACATCTGGCTTTAGGGAAGGGACGAGGCAAGGTACATCTGGCTTTAGTGAAGGGATGAGGTACATCTGGCTTTAGTGAAGGGATGAGGTACATCCAACCATGGTAAGTATCAAAAGGTCTTCTGGGACCGTGTACACAAAGCGTCTCAGTCGAAAATTGGTCATAAGTGCCGAGAAGAGATGTTTTACTACAACTCTTATGGGTAAAAATAGAGTCCCACCTAGTGGACAAATATTTAGGTGACCTCATGAGCTGTCCTAATAGTTAAGCATTACCAGCAGGTGTGTTGATTATAGTATAGAAAAATACTGCGAGTCAATGGCTCCTGGGCCAAAGACTGGCAATTGCTTTGTCGTTGTTAAAATGTTTCTATATGATCAACTCATAAATAATCTAGACCTACATGTAACATCTTGCGCTTTTGACAAGGATTTCAAGAGGCCTCTTTCTTCATATGCGAAATACTGACAACCACCAGGCTAAAAAATAAACACGTTTCTCTTTCAATTATTTTAATACCTCCTTGTTATTTCAGGTTCCATTTGGAGCACAGCACGCTGTTGAAGATGTCTAAATTGGGCATGACTATAAATTGAGCAATTGAAGGCATCTATGGTTTATGGTAACTTTGATTGAGTTGATGAAAATGATAGACCTTTCAAATGTTGTATGCAACATTATCGGCACTGACTTGATGCTCACTGACTTGATGCAAAATATGTACTGTAGTAAACAGCTGTCTCAGAAAATCAAGCAGAACAGGAGAATCAACTAGCAGACATTCCAATGAACAGGGTTCATGGTTCACATAAAAGCACATCACCTCCATTAGGTTCAGAGCTACACTGAACAAAAAAATAAAAACGCAACAATTTCAAAAAGTTTACTGAGTTAGTTCATATAAGGAAATCATTTGAAATTAATAAATTAGGCCCTAATCTATGGATTTCACATGACTGGGAATATAAATCTGCATCTGTTGGTCACAGGTACCTTAAAAAAAACAAAAAGATTGGTTTCTGATCCATGCCATGTTGGTCACGGATGCATTTTTTTTTTAAAGGTATTGGCGTGGATCAGAAAACCAGTCAGTATCTGGTGTGACCACTATTTGCCTTGTGCATCGCAACATCTCCTTCACATAGAGTTGATCAGGCTGTTGATTATGGCCTGTGGAATGTTGTCCCACTCCTCTTCAATGGCTGGGCGAAGTTGCTGGATATTGGCAGGAACTGGAACATGCTGTCATACATGTAGATCCAGAGCATCCCAAACATGCTCAATGGGTGACATGTTAGGTGAGTATGCAGACAACGGAAGAACTAGAACATTTTCAGCTTCCAGGAATTGTGTACAGATCCTTGCGACATGGGGCAGTGCATTATCATGCTGAAACATGATTCAGCATGATTCTCTGCCTCCAACCCTATTACAGGAGTCACTGGCTTACTGGTGCTCTTCCATGCAGTCCCTAGGAGGGGTGCGTCACTTGAGTGGGTTGAGTCATTGACGTGATCTTCCTGTCTGGGTTGGCGCCCCCCCTTGGGTTGTGCCGTGGATCTTTGTGGGCTATACTTGGCCTTGTCTCAGGATGGTAAGTTGGTGGTTGAAGATATCCCTCTAGTGGTGTGGGGGCTGTGCTTTGGTAAAGTGGGTGGGGTTATATCCTGCCTGTTTGGCCCTGTCCGGGGATATAGTCGGATGGGGCCACAGTCTCCCGACCCCTCCTGTCTCAGCCTCCAGTATTTATGCTGCAGTAGTTTGTGTCAGGGGGCTAGGGTCAGGGTTTGTTATATCTGGAGTATTTCTCCCGTCTTATCCGGTGTCCTGTGTGAATTTAAGTATGCTCTCTAATTCTCTCTCAGAGGACCTACCTGAGCCCTAGGACCATGCCTCAGGACTACCTGGCATGATGACTCCTTGCTGTCACCAGTCCACATGGCCATGCTGCTGCTTCAGTTTCAACTGTTCTGGATGCGACTATGGAACCCTGACCTGTTCACCGGATGTGCTACCTGTCCCAGACCTGCTGTTTTCAACTCTCTAGAGACAGCACGAGCAGTAGAGATACTGAATGATCAGCTATGAAAAGCCAACTGACATTTACTCATGAGGTGCTGACCTGTTGCGCCCTCGACATCCACTGTGATTATTATTATTTGACCCTGCTGGTCATCTATGAACATTTGAACATCTTGGCCATGTTCTGTTATAACCTCCACAGCCAGAAGAGGACGGGCCACCCCTCATAGCCTGGTTCCTCTCTAGGTTTTATCCTAGGTTTTGGCCTTTCTAGGGAGTTTTTCCTAGCCACCGTGCTTCTACACCTGCATTGCTTGCTGTTTGGGGTTTTAGGCTGAGTTTCTGTACAGCTGATGTAAGGGCTATATAAATAAATTTGATGATTTGATGAGGTGATGGCGGTGGATGAATGGCATGACAATGGGCCTCAGGATCTCGTCACGGTATCTCTGTGCCTTCAAATTGCCATCGATAAAATGCAATTGTGATCGTTGTCCATAGCTTATGCCTGCCCACAACATACCCCACAACCACCACTCTGTTCACAACGTTGACATCAGTAAACTGCTCGCCCACACGATGCAGTACTGACAATTTATCCCCCAAAAATGACGAAGGTGGCTTACGGTAGAGAAATTAACAATACACTCTCTGGCAACAGCTCTGGTAGACATTCCTGCAGTCTGCTTGCCAATTGCAAGTGCTCTCAAAACTTGAGACATCTGTGGCATTGTGTTGTGACAAAACAGCACATTTTAGTGGCAAAAAAATTCCCAGCACAAGGTGCACCTGTGTGATGATCATGCTGTTTAATCATCTTCTTGATATTCCACACCTGTCAGGTGGATGGATTATCTTGGCAAAGAGAAGTGCTCACTAACAGGGATGTAAACACATTTGTGCATAACATTTTAGAGAAATAAGATTTTTGTGCGTATAGAAAATTTCTGGGATTTTTTATTTCAACTCTTCAACCAAAACTTTACATGTTGTGTTTATATTTTTGTTCAATTTAGTTCCTATTGGGAGAAAACAGTCTGTCCATTCAGGTCACATCACCTCCATTAGGTTTCAGATCTAGTTCCTAGAAAAGGAGTCTGTCCACTCAGATCATGTGAATTCATTGCTCTTTCGTTCTCATTAAGACAGTCTTTGGTCGTGGACAAAGCGCCACAGCTTTCCGTAACTGGGTTATATAGAGTATTACATCCTGATAATATCAAACAAACACCACGGGGTTCCCATCGATCCCCTCTACCGCCCCCCCGGCTGGCTGCCTCTACCATAGTGGAGTGTTCCAACAGCTATTTCCCTGGAGCATTGCGGTAAGACTATTTTACTTTCCATTTCATCCACCAACTAGCTGTAAAAACTATATTTTTTGCTATTAAAAATATATATTCACAGCAATTTAGATGGTACAATGATTCCCAACTATATGTTCTCACATAAACAGGAATTGAGGAAAGAGTGTAGAACTGTGGTAACCAGGAAAGTGTGTAGAACTGTGGTAACCAGGAAAGAGCGTAGAACTGTGGTAACCAGGAAAGAGCGTAGAACTGTGGTAACCAGGAAAGAGTGTAGAACTGTGGTAACCAGGAAAGAGCGTAGAACTGTGGTAACCAGGAAAGAGCGTAGAACTGTGGTAACCAGGAAAGAGCGTAGAACTGTGGTAACCAGGAAAGAGCGTAGAACTGTGGTAACCAGGAAAGAGCGTAGAACTGTGGTAACCAGGAAAGAGCGTAGAACTGTGGTAACCAGGAAAGAGTGATTGGGCGCTTTACCCAGTCTGCCATTGTTGGTCGTGCTTGAGGAGATGACCACGCCTCTTAGTAATGCCGATGGGAGAGGGGGAGGGTGCAGTTTTCCCATCTTGACAACAGAAGCCAGTCTGGCTGTTGATGTCAATCAAACATTTTGTTGGTTGTGTAAAACACTATCATTCCACTATTACTGCAGATATATTCTGGACATTTTCTGAAATTACAATGCAGAAAGTCTACAAGTAACTTTAATATTATTTTCCATTACTGCTGGTAATTTCCCCAAGAGCCTGATAACAGTATACATTGCTAGGAGAAACCCAGCTAGTATTTATCAGTCAAAGGACGCTTTAAAAAGGGGAGAAACATCTTTAGGAAAATTATACTTTGGGATGTGAGGCTACCTACAGGTTCATAATTAACAGAGAGATGAGAGGCTATCTACAGGTTCATCATTAACAGAGATGTGAGGCTACCTACAGGTTCATCATTAACAGAGATGTGAGGCTACCTACAGGTTCATCATTAACAGAGATGTGAGGCTACCTACAGGTTCATCATTAACAGAGATGTGAGGCTACCTACAGGTTCATCATTAACAGAGATGTGAGGCTACCTACAGGTTCATCATTAACAGAGATGTGAGGCTACCTACAGGTTCATAATTAACAGAGATGTGAGGCTACCTACAGGTTCATAATTAACAGAGATGTGAGGCTACCTACAGGTTCATCATTAACAGATGGGGAGGCTAATAGTTGTTACATTAGTCCAGAACAATGGGAAAATAGTGTGGACTGGAGTCATCCTGACTACTGGGGTGGTGATGAGAAAATTGACATTTAGGAGCACAGGTTGAATTAAATTCCAGAGAGCTGTCAGGTCTCTCCTCTCCCTTGGTCAGGTCTTAAAAGAAAGCACCATGCCTTCTATAAGGTCCTCAGCAGTTCTGCTGCCAGAGTGCTGATCTAGCATCAGTTCTGCCTTTTAGATCATAAGGAATAAGATTACATGGAAAGTGGACCTTAGCCTAGATCAGCACTCTGGAATGTGAGACACTGTATGAACACGGGCCCAGGTCAGAATGTGTTCCTCAGGTCAGGCTCTTCAGAAGTTCTGCTGTCTGCGTTTCTTGGCGTCCATTGCATCGAGGATGGGTTGTCTCTTGGCGGTGTAGCGCTGGCGCAGCTCCTCGATCTCTCTCTCCATCATGGGGTCCAGAGCCGTCAGACGCAGCTGCAGCTCCTCAAAGTCAAGGTTCTTCAGCTGCTTAGACAGAGAACACACACACACACACACACACACACACACAGAGGGAGAAGCAACTTTAGAACACGGCAAAGCCTAAACCACTGTGTCAAGAGAGGAAGTAAAGACCAAGGGACGGAAAGAGATGCGGTCACATGACTATTACATGACTACTGATCCCAGAGATGCTATTAAATTACTATAGGGATTCTAGATGTAATTCAACAGACGGTTCTACAGTCTTGGCCAAAAGTTTTGAGAATTACACAAATATTAATTTTCAAAGTCTGCAGCCTCAGTTTGTATGATGGCAGTTTGCATATACTCCAAAATGTTATGAAGAGTGATCAGATGAATTGCAATTAATTGCAAAGTCCCTCTTTGCCATGCAAATGAACTGAATCCCCAAAAAACATATGTAGTTCTATATGTAGTTCTATAGGTAGTTCCATGGATGGTTCTACATGTAGTTCCATGGCTGGTTCTATATGTAGTTCCATGGCTGGTTCATAGAACTACGTATAGAACCATCCATAGAACTACATATAGAACCACCCATAGAACTACGTATCGAACCAACCATAGAACTACGTATAGAACCATCCACAGAACTACGTATAGAACCATCCATAATCAAATCAAATTTATTTATATAGCCCTTCGTACATCAGCTGATATCTCAAAGTGCTGTACAGAAACCCAGCCTAAAACCCCAAACAGCAAGCAATGCAGGTGTAGAAGCACGCACCATAGAACTACATATAGAACCATCCATAGAACTACATATAGAACCATCCATAGAACTACATATAGAACCATCCATAGAACTACATATAGAACCATCCATAGAACTACGTATAGAACCATCCATAGAACTACGTATAGAACCATCCATAGAACTACATATAGAACCACCCATAGAACTACGTATCGAACCAACCATAGAACTACGTATAGAACCATCCATAGAACTACGTATAGAACCATCCATAGAACTACGTATAGAACCATCCATAGAACTACATATAGAACCATCCATAGAACTACGTATAGAACCATCCATAGAACTACGTATAGAACCATCCATAGAACTACGTATAGAACCACCCATAGAACTACGTATAGAACCACCCATGGAACTACGTATAGAACCACCCATGGAACTACGTATAGAACCACCCATAGAACTACGTATAGAACCACCCATAGAACTACGTATCGAACCAACCATAGAACTACGTATAGAACCATCCATAGAACTACGTATAGAACCATCCATAGAACTACATATAGAACTACATATAGAACCACCCATAGAACTACATATAGAACCACCCATAGAACTACATATAGAACCACCCATAGAGCTACATATAGAAACACCCATAGAGCTACATATATACGACCACATATAGAACCATCCATGGAACCACATATAGAACCATCCATAGAACTACATATAGAACTACGTATAGAACCATCCATAGAACTATGTATAGAACTACGTATAGAACCATCCATAGAACTACATATAGAACTACGTATAGAACCATCCATAGAACTACGTATAGAACCATCCATAGAACTACGTATAGAACCATCCATAGAACTACGTATAGAACCATCCATAGAACTACGTATAGAACCATCCATAGAACTACGTATAGAACCATCCATAGAACTACGTATAGAACTACATATAGAACCACCCATAGAACTACATATAGAACCACCCATAGAACCACCCATAGAACTACATATAGAACCACCCATAGAACTACATATAGAACCACCCATAGAACTACATATAGAACTACATATAGAACCACCCATAGAACTACATATAGAACCACCCATAGAACTACATATAGAACCATCCATAGAACTACATATAGAAACACCCATAGAGCTACATATACGACCACATATAGAACCATCCATGGAACCACATATAGAACTACATATAGAACCATCCATAGAACTACGTATAGAACTACATATAGAACCATCCATGGAACTACATATAGAACCATCCATGGAACTACATATAGAACCATCCATGGAACTACATATAGAACCATCCATAGAACTACATATAGAACCATCCATAGAACTACATATAGAACCATCCATAGAACTACATATAGAACCATCCATAGAACTACATATAGAACCATCCATAGAACTACATATAGAACCAGCCATAGAACTACATATAGAACCATCCATGGAACTACATATAGAACCAGCCATGGAACTACATATAGAACCAGCCATGGAACTACATGTAGAACCATCCATGGAACTACCTATAGAACCATCCATGGAACTACATATAGAACCATCCATGGAACTACATATAGAACCATCCATGGAACTACATATAGAACCACCTATAGAACTACGTATAGAACCACATATAGAACCATCCATAGAACTCCATATAGAACCATCCATAGAACTCCATATAGAACCATCCATAGAACTACATATAGAACCATCCATGGAACTACATATAGAACCATCCATGGAACTACATATAGAACCATCCATGGAACTACATATAGAACCATCCATGGAACTACATATAGAACCATCCATGGAACTACATATAGAACCATCCATAGAACTACATATAGAACCATCCATGGAACTACATATAGAACCACCTATAGAACTACGTATAGAACCATCCATAGAACTCCGTATAGAACCATCCATAGAACTCCATATAGAACCATCCATAGAACTACATATAGAACCATCCATGGAACTACATATAGAACCATCCGTGGAACTACATATAGAACCATCCGTGGAACTACATATAGAACCATCCGTGGAACTACATATAGAACCATCCGTGGAACTACATATAGAACCATCCGTGGAACTACATATAGAACCATCCGTGGAACTACATATAGAACCATCCGTGGAACTACATATAGAACCATCCGTGGAACTACATATAGAACCATCCGTGGAACTACATATAGAACCATCCGTGGAACTACATATAGAACCATCCGTGGAACTACATATAGAACCATCCGTGGAACTACATATAGAACCATCCGTAGAACTACATATAGAACCATCCGTAGAACTACATATAGAACCATCCGTAGAACTACATATAGAACCATCCGTAGAACTACATATAGAACCAGCCGTAGAACTACATATAGAACCAGCCGTAGAACGACATATAGAACCAGCCGTAGAACGACATATAGAACTAGCCATAGAACTACATATAGAACTACATATAGAACCATCCATGGAACTACATATAGAACCATCCATGGAACTACATATAGAACCATCCATGGAACTACATATAGAACCATCCATGGAACTACATATAGAACCACCCATGGAACTACATATAGAACCATCCATGGAACTACATATAGAACCATCCATGGAACTACATATAGAACCATCCATATAACTACATATAGAACCATCCATATAACTACATATAGAACCATCCATAGAACTACATATAGAACCATCCATAGAACTACATATAGAACCATCCATGGAACTACATATAGAACCATCCATGGAACTACATATAGAACCATCCATGGAACTACATATAGAACCATCCATGGAACTACATATAGAACCATCCATGGAACTACATATAGAACCACCCATAGAACTACATATAGAACCATCCATAGAACTACATATAGAACCATCCATAGAACTACATATAGAACCATCCATAGAACTACATATAGAACCATCCATAGAACTACATATAGAACCATCCATAGAACTACATATAGAACCATCCATAGAACTACATATAGAACCACCCATAGAACTACATATAGAACCATCCATAGAACTACATATAGAACCATCCATAGAACTACATATAGAACCACCCATAGAACTACGTATAGAACCATCCATAGAACTACATATAGAACCATCCGTGGAACTACATATAGAACCATCCGTGGAACTACATATAGAACCATCCGTGGAACTACATATAGAACCATCCGTGGAACTACATATAGAACCATCCGTGGAACTACATATAGAACCATCCGTGGAACTACATATAGAACCATCCGTGGAACTACATATAGAACCATCCGTGGAACTACATATAGAACCATCCGTAGAACTACATATAGAACCATCCGTAGAACTACATATAGAACCATCCGTGGAACTACATATAGAACCATCCGTAGAACTACATATAGAACCATCCATAGAACTACATATAGAACCAGCCATAGAACTACATATAGAACCAGCCATAGAACTACATTTTGAACCAGCCATAGAACGACATATAGAACCAGCCATAGAACTACATATAGAACTAGCCATAGAACTACATATAGAACTACATATAGAACCATCCATGGAACTACATATAGAACCATCTATGGAACTACATATAGAACCATCCATGGAACTACATATAGAACCATCCATGGAACTACATATAGAACCATCCATAGAACTTCATATAGAACCATCCATGGAACTACATATAGAACCATATAACTACATCCATATAACTACATATAGAACCATCCATAGAACTACATATAGAACCATCCATAGAACTACATATAGAACCATCCATAGAACTACATATAGAACCATCCATAGAACTACATATAGAACCATCCATAGAACTACATATAGAACCATCCATGGAACTACATATAGAACCATCCATGGAACTACATATAGAACCATCCATGGAACTACATATAGAACCATCCATGGAACTACAATAGAACCATCCATGGAACTACATATAGAACCATCCATGGAACTACATATAGAACCATCCATGGAACTACATATAGAACCATCCATGGAACTACATATAGAACCATCCATAGAACTACATTTAGAACCATCCATAGAACTACATATAGAACCATCCATAGAACTACATATAGAACCATCCATAGAACTACATATAGAACCATCCATAGAACTACATATAGAACCATCCATAGAACTACATATAGAACCATCCATAGAACTACATATAGAACCATCCATAGAACTACATATAGAACCATCCGTGGAACTACATATAGAACCATCCGTGGAACTACCATCCGTGGAACTACATATAGAACCATCCGTGGAACTACATATAGAACCATCCGTGGAACTACATATAGAACCATCCGTGGAACTACATATAGAACCATCCGTGGAACTACATATAGAACCACATATAGAACCATATAGAACCATCCGTGGAACTACATATAGAACCATCCGTGGAACTACATATAGAACCATCCGTGGAACTACATATAGAACCATCCGTGGAACTACATATAGAACCATCCGTGGAACTACATATAGAACCATCCGTGGAACTACATATAGAACCATCCGTGGAACTACATATAGAACCATCCGTGGAACTACATATAGAACCATCCGTGGAACTACATATAGAACCATCCGTAGAACTACATATAGAACCATCCATAGAACTACATATAGAACCAGCCATAGAACTACATATAGAACCAGCCATAGAACTACATTTTGAACCAGCCATAGAACGACATATAGAACCAGCCATAGAACTACATATAGAACTAGCCATAGAACTACATATAGAACTACATATAGAACCATCCATGGAACTACATATAGAACCATCTATGGAACTACATATAGAACCATCCATGGAACTACATATAGAACCATCCATGGAACTACATATAGAACCACCCATGGAACTACATATAGAACCATCCATAGAACTACATATAGAACCATCCATAGAACTACATATAGAACCATCCATAGAACTACATATAGAACCATCCATAGAACTACATATAGAACCATCCATAGAACTACATATAGAACCATCCATAGAACTACATATAGAACCATCCATAGACCATCCATAGAACTACATATAGAACCATCCATGGAACTACATATAGAACCATCCATGGAACTACATATAGAACCATCCATAGAACTACATATAGAACCATCCATGGAACTACGTATAGAACCATCCATAGAACTACATATAGAACCATCCATAGAACTACATATAGAACCATCCATAGAACTACATATAGAACCATCCATGGAACTACATATAGAACCATCCATGGAACTACATATAGAACCATCCATGGAACTACATATAGAACCATCCATAGAACTACATATAGAACCATCCATAGAACTTCATATAGAACCATCCATAGAACTACATATAGAACCATCCATAGAACTACATATAGAACCATCCATAGAACTATATATAGAACTACATATAGAACCATCCTTAGAACTACATATAGAACTACATATAGAACCATCCATAGAACTACATATAGAACCATCCATAGAACTACATATAGAACCATCCATAGAACTACATATAGAACCAGCCATAGAACTACATATAGAACCAGCCATAGAACTACATTTTGAACCAGCCATAGAACGACATATAGAACCAGCCATAGAACTACATATAGAACTACATATAGAACTACATATAGAACCATCCATGGAACTACATATAGAACCATCCATGGAACTACATATAGAACCATCCATGGAACTACATATAGAACCATCCATGGTTCCATGGATGGTTCTATATGTAGTTCTATGGATGGTTCTATATGGACTTCTATGGATGGTTCTATATGAGGTTCTATGGATGGTTCTATATGTGGTTCTATACGTAGTTCTATAGGTGGTTCTATATGTAGTTCCATGGATGGTTCTATATGTAGTTCTATGGATGGTTCTATATGTAGTTCCATGGATGGTTCTATATGTAGTTCCATGGATGGTTCTATATGTAGTTCCATGGATGGTTCTATATGTAGTTCTATGGATGGTTCTATACGTAGTTCTATGGATGGTTCTATATGTAGTTCTATGGATGGTTCTATACGTAGTTCTATGGATGGTTCTATATGTAGTTCTATGGATGGTTCTATATGTAGTTCTATGGATGGTTCTATATGTAGTTCCATGGATGGTTCTATATGTAGTTCCATGGATGGTTCTATATGTAGTTCCATGGATGGTTCTATATGTAGTTCTATACGTAGTTCTATGGATGGTTCTATATGTAGTTCTATATGTGGTTCCATGGATGGTTCTATATGTGGTCGTATATGTAGCTCTATGGGTGTTTCTATATGTAGTTCTATGGATGGTTCTATATGTAGTTCTATGGATGGGTCTATATGTATTTCCATGGATGGTTCTATATGTAGTTCTATAGGTGGTTCTATACGTAGTTCTATAGGTGGTTCTATATGTAGTTCCATGGATGGTTCTATATGTAGTTCCATGGATGGTTCTATATGTAGTTCCATGGATGGTTCTATATGTAGTTCCATGGATGGTTCTATAAGTAGTTCTATACGTAGTTCTATGGATGGTTCTATATGTAGTTCTATATGTGGTTCCATGGATGGTTCTATATGTGGTCGTATATGTAGCTCTATGGGTGTTTCTATATGTAGTTCTATGGATGGTTCTATATGTAGTTCTATGGATGGTTCTATACGTAGTTCTATGGATGGTTCTATAGGTAGTTCTATGGATGGTTCTATACGTAGTTCTATGGATGGTTCTATACGTAGTTCTATGGATGGTTCTATACATAGTTCTATGGATGGTTCTATACGTAGTTCTATGGATGGTTCTATATAGTTCTATGGTTGGTTCGATACGTTCTATGGGTGGTTCTATATGTAGTTCTATGGATGGTTCTATATGTAGTTCTATGGGTGGTTCTATATGTAGTTCTATGGATGGTTCTATATGTAGTTCTATGGATGGTTCTATATGTAGTTCTATGGATGGTTCTATATGTAGTTCTATGGTGCGTGCTTCTACACCTGCATTGCTTGCTGTTTGGGGTTTTAGGCTGGGTTTCTGTACAGCACTTTGAGATATCAGCTGATGTACGAAGGGCTATATAAATAAATTTGATTTGATTATGGATGGTTCTATACGTAGTTCTATGGATGGTTCTATATGTAGTTCTATGGATGGTTCTATATGTAGTTCTATGGTTGGTTCTATATGTAGTTCTATGGGTGGTTCTATATGTAGTTCTATGGATGGTTCTATATGTAGTTCTATGGATGGTTCTATATGTAGTTCTATGGTGCGTGCTTCTACACCTGCATTGCTTGCTGTTTGGGGTTTTAGGCTGGGTTTCTGTACAGCACTTTGAGATATCAGCTGATGTACGAAGGGCTATATAAATAAATTTTATTTGATTATGGATGGTTCTATACGTAGTTCTATGGATGGTTCTATATGTAGTTCTATGGATGGTTCTATACGTAGTTCTATGGATGGTTCTATACGTGTTCTATATGTAGTTCTATGGATGGTTCTATATGTGTTCGTATATGTAGCTCTATGGGTGTTTCATGTAGTTCTATGGATGGTTCTATATGTAGCTCTATGGGTGTTTCTATATGTAGTTCTATGGATGGTTCTATATGTAGCTCTATGGGTGGTTCTATATGTAGCTCTATGGATGGTTCTATATGTAGCTCTATGGATGGTTCTATATGTAGCTCTATGGATGGTTCTATTTGTAGTTCTATGGATGGGTCTATATGTATTTCCATGGATGGTTCTATATGTAGTTCTATGGATGGTTCTATAGGTGGTTCTATACGTAGTTCTATAGGTGGTTCTATATGTAGTTCCATGGATGGTTCTATATGTAGTTCCATGGATGGTTCTATATGTAGTTCCATGGATGGTTCTATATGTAGTTCCATGGATGGTTCTATATGTAGTTCCATGGATGGTTCTATATGTAGTTCTATACGTAGTTCTATGGATGGTTCTATATGTAGTTCTATATGTGGTTCCATGGATGGTTCTATATGTGGTCGTATATGTAGCTCTATGGGTGTTTCTATATGTAGTTCTATGGATGGTTCTATTTGTAGTTCTATGGATGGGTCTATGTATTTCCATGGATGGTTCTATAGGTGGTTCTATACGTAGTTCTATAGGTGGTTCTATATGTAGTTCCATGGATGGTTCTATATGTAGTTCTATGGATGGTTCTATATGTAGTTCTATGGATGGTTCTATATGTAGTTCCATGGATGGTTCTATATGTAGTTCCATGGATGGTTCTACATGTAGTTCTATACGTAGTTCTATGGATGGTTCTATATGTAGTTCTATATGTGGTTCCATGGATGGTTCTATATGTGGTCGTATATGTAGCTCTATGGGTGTTTCTATATGTAGTTCTATGGATGGTTCTATATGTAGTTCTATGGATGGTTCTATACGTAGTTCTATGGATGGTTCTATACGTAGTTCTATGGATGGTTCTATACGTAGTTCTATGGATGGTTCTATACGTAGTTCTATGGATGGTTCTATACGTAGTTCTATGGATGGTTCTATACGTAGTTCTATGGATGGTTCTATACGTAGTTCTATGGTTGGTTCGATACGTAGTTCTATGGGTGGTTCTATATGTAGTTCTATGGATGGTTCTATACGTAGTTCTATGGGTGGTTCTATATGTAGTTCTATGGATGGTTCTATATGTAGTTCTATGGATGGTTCTATATGTAGTTCTATGGATGGTTCTATATGTAGTTCTATGGTGCGTGCTTCTACACCTGCATTGCTTGCTGTTTGGGGTTTTAGGCTGGGTTTCTGTACAGCACTTTGAGATATCAGCTGATGTACGAAGGGCTATATAAATAAATTTGATTTGATTATGGATGGTTCTATACGTAGTTCTATGGATGGTTCTATACGTAGTTCTATGGATGGTTCTATACGTAGTTCTATGGTTGGTTCGATACGTAGTTCTATGGGTGGTTCTATATGTAGTTCTATGGGTGGTTCTATATGTAGTTCTATGGATGGTTCTATATGTAGTTCTATGGATGGTTCTATATGTAGTTCTATGGATGGTTCTATATGTAGTTCTATGGTGCGTGCTTCTACACCTGCATTGCTTGCTGTTTGGGGTTTTAGGCTGGGTTTCTGTACAGCACTTTGAGATATCAGCTGATGTACGAAGGGCTATATAAATAAATTTTATTTGATTATGGATGGTTCTATACGTAGTTCTATGGATGGTTCTATATGTAGTTCTATGGATGGTTCTATACGTAGTTCTATGGATGGTTCTATACGTAGTTCTATATGTAGTTCTATGGATGGTTCTATATGTGGTCGTATATGTAGCTCTATGGGTGTTTCTATATGTAGTTCTATGGATGGTTCTATATGTAGCTCTATGGGTGGTTCTATATGTAGCTCTATGGATGGTTCTATATGTAGCTCTATGGGTGGTTCTATATGTAGCTCTATGGATGGTTCTATATGTAGCTCTATGGATGGTTCTATATGTAGCTCTATGGGTGGTTCTATATGTAGTTCTATGGATGTTCTATATGTAGTTCTATGGGTGGTTCTATATGTAGTTCTATGGGTGGTTCTATATGTAGTTCTATGGATGGTTCTATATGTAGTTCTATGGGTGGTTCTATATGTAGTTCTATGGGTGGTTCTATATGTAGTTCTATGGATGGTTCTATATGTTGTTCCATGGAAGGGTGATGAGGGGTAACTCACAAAGTCAAAGTCTCCGTCCTGAGGAACCTTCCAGTTGTCAGGGAAGACGTTCTTAGCCTGGCTGATGTGATAGCCTGGTTCCTGCTGCCGGTTATGGTTATAGCTCTCCTGTTGGACCTTAGAGTCCTGCTTGTCAAAGTAGTCCATGAAGGAGGGTCTCAGGGCCTGCTGGGAGGTGGGGTGTCCTGGGCAGAGAAGAAACATCATCTACTTTACTATATAAAGTATTCACACCCCATGACTTATTCCAAATGTTGTTACCGCCTGAATTCCAAAAGGAATACATTGATTTCCCCCACCCACCTACACAAAGTTATTGAAAATGAAAAACAGTCATATTTCGTGTACATAAGTATTCACACCCCCTAGTCAATACTTTGTAGAAGCGCCTTTGATTGAACTCAAAGCTGTAATCTCCACCAATCAAATGTAAAAAAGGGCTTTATAAATCAGCTGGGAAACACTCCCTAGAACGACAGTTCTTGGGTGTGTGAATTTTTTCAGATTTTTTCTCTCCTATTCCTTGCCCATTTCCTCTTTCCACATATTTTCAATGGGATTCAAGTCTGGGTTTTGGCTGGGCCAAGTCATTCCCATGTTGCTTTGGCTGTATGCTTGGGATCACTGTCCTGTTGGAATGTTCATCTTTGCCTGGGCTTCGGTCGTTTGCATTCTGAATGCTGAAAAGCATTCCCATAGCATGATGCTTCAACCACCATGCTTCATGGTAAGAATGGTGTTAGACAGGTGATGAGCTGTGCCTGGTTTGCTCCAGACATCGTGCTTTGCATTCAGGCCAAAGAGTTCAATTTTTGTCTCATCAGACCACAGAAACTTTTGCGCCGTCTTTCACCTGACTTGATGCAAACTCCTGGCGTGCGGTCATGTGACATTTTCCCAGGAGTGGCCTGGCCACTGTCCCATAAAGACCAGATGGGTGAAGCGCTGTAGCGACAGTTGTCCTTCTGGCAGGCAGAGTACTCTGGAGGCTGGGCCCCAGGGCAGAGTACTAGAGGCTGGGCCCCAGGGCAGAGTACTGGAGGCTGGGCCCCAGGGCAGAGTACTGGAGGCTGGGCCCCAGGGCAGAGTACTGGAGGCTGGGCCCCCAGGGCAGAGTACTGGAGGCTGGGCCCCAGGGCAGAGTACTGGAGGCTGGGCCCCAGGGCAGAGTACTGGAGGCTGGGCCCCAGGGCAGAGTACTGGAGGCTGGGCCCCAGGGCAGAGTACTGGAGGCTCGGCCCCAGGGCAGAGTACTGGAGGCTCGGCCCCAGGGCAGAGTACTGGAGGCTCGGCCCCAGGGCAGAGTACTGGAGGCTCGGCCCCAGGGCAGAGTCCGGGTAGTTTTATATTGTCTCCACTTCCCAGTGATTGAGCCCACTGCGCTCTTTTAATTGTGTTGAAAGTTTCCATCTCGGAGATCTAGACAGTTCCTTGGAATGTCAACTGTGGGACCTTATATAGACAGGTGTGTGCCTTTACAAATCATGTCCAATCAATTGAATTTACCACAGGTGGACTCCAATCAAGTTGTAGAAACAACTCAAGGATGATCAATGGAAACAGGATGCACCTGAGCTCAATTTACAGTCTCATAGCAAAAGGTCTGAATACTTATGTACATTAGATAAGTTTACCTGTTGAAGTCTGTCCATGAACAGCTCATTATAATCAATTAAATGATCACAATATGTTAGTGACAGCCTACGGTACTATCCTGACAAGCTCTACTCACTCCTCATTGAGCCTTCATCGTTGTCCTCCTCCTCCTCATCACTGTTGATGACCATGGTTCCCAGGTCTGCCTCTAACATGGTACTGCCGTGCTCGATCATGGTCTGAGCTCCGTCACTCATGGTGCTGGTAGCTCTCATGGTGCCAGCCCCCTCTGACCCAGACTTCACCATGGTGTGGGAGTCCACTTCCACCTCCTCTTCCTGGACACAGAGAGAGAGGATGGTCAGGTCAATCAAACTATCGTATAAAGCTCTTTTTAGCAGTTGGACAGTAAGGTTACTGACTTCATTCATACAGGGCCTTCAGAAAGTATTCACACCCCTCAACCTTTTTCCACATTTTGTTGTGTAACAGACAGAATTTAAAATGGATTAAATTGAGATTTTGTTTCATTGGGCTACACACTGTACCCGGTAATGTCAAAGTGGAATTGTGTTTTTAGAAAATGTTCCTAATTAATAAAAAATGAAAAGCTGAAAGGTCTTGAGTCAACAAGTATTCAACCTCTTTGTTATAGCAAAATAAGTTCAGGAGTAAACATTTGCTGAACAAGTCACATCAGTCTGTGTGCAATAATAGTGTTTAACTTGATTTTTGAATGACCTCATCTCTGTACCCCAGACATACAATTATCTGTAAGCTCCCTCAGTCAAGCAGTGAATTTCAAACACAGATTAAACCACAAAGACCAGGGAGGTTTTACAATGTCTCACAAAGGGCACCTATTGGTAGATGGGTACAATTTAAAAACAGACATTGAATATCCCTTCGAACATGGTGAAGTTATTAATTACACTTTGGATGGTGTATCAATACACCCAGTCACTACAAAGATACAGGCATCCTTTCTTAACTCAGTTACCGGAGAAGAAGGAAACCGCTCAGGGATTTCACCATGAGGTCAATGGTGACTTTAAAACAGTTACAGAGTTTAATGGCTGTGACAGGAGACAACTGAGGATGGATCAACAACATTGTAGTTACTCCACAATATGAACCTAAATGACAGAGTGAAAATAAGGAAACCTGTACAGAATAAAAATATTCCAAAACATGCATCTTGTTTGCAACAAGGCACTAAAGTAATACTGCAATTCCCTTTGTCAGATTTGCCCCAAACATCACTGAGTACCACTCCCATATTTTCAAGCATGGTGGTGGCTGCATCATGGCAAGACTTGAGAATAGTTGTCTAGCAATGGTCAATAACCAACTTAACAGCATTTGAATAATTTTTTAAACAATCAATCCAGGTGTGGACCGCTCTTTGAGACTTGCCCCAAAAGATTCACAGCTGTATTCACTGCCAAAGGTGTTTCTACAAAGTTGACTTCAGTGGTGTGAATACTTAGTGCATTGACTTTTCACATTACAGTCTTATTCTAAAATGGATTCGATAGATTTTTTCCCTCATCAATACCCCATAATGACAAAGCAAAAACAACATGATGCTGCCACACCATGCTTCACTGTAGGGATGGTATTGGTCAGGTGATGAGCGGTGCCTGGTTTCCTCCTGACGTGACGCGTGGCATTCAGGCCAAAGAGTTCAATCTTGGTTTCATCAGACCAGAGAATCTTGTTTCTCAAGGTCAGAATCATTCAGGTACCTTTTAGTGATGAGTGAATTCTGTCTGGCCACTCTACCATAAAGACCTGGTTGGTGGAGTGTTGCAGAGATGGTTGTCCTTCTGGAAGGTTCTCCCATCTCCACAGAGGAACTCTAGAGCTCAGTCAGAGTGACCATCGGGTTCTTGTTCACCTCCCTGACCAAGGCCCTTCTGGCCAAACTGAGCAATCGGGGGAATTCTAGGAAGAGAACATATTTTATTTAAGAATGATGGAGGCCACTTTGTTCATGGGAAGTTGTTGGTACCCTTCCCCAGATCTGTGCCTCGACATAATACTGTTTAGGAGCTCTACGGACAATTCCTTTGACCTCATGGATTGGTTGTTGCTCCGACAGGCACAACTGTGGGACCTTATATAGACAGGTGTGTGCCTTTCCAAATCATGTCCAATCAATTGAATTTACCACAGGTGGACTCTAATCAAGTTGTAGAAACAGCTCAAGGATAATCAATGGAAGCAGGATGCACCTGAGCTCAATTTGGAGCTTTTTTCCCCCCTTGATCAAATTTTTTCATTCAACTTTTTCACTCCGGACGCTTTATCTGGACGTGGTTCTACAGGACCTCCACCAGCCAACCAGTAGTAACATTAACATGATGCTTTATCTGGACATGGTTCTACAGGACCTCCACCAGCCAACCAGTAGTAACATTAACATGATGCTTTATCTGGACGTGGTTCTCCAGGACCTCCACCAGCCAACCAGTAGTAACATTAACATGATGCTTTATCTGGACGTGGTTCTCCATTACTACTGGTTGGCTGGTAGTAACATTAACATGATGCTTTATCTGGACGTGGTTCATCAGGACCTCCACCAGCCAACCAGTGAACATTAACATGATGCTTTATCTGGACATGGTTCTAGGACCTCCACCAGCCAACCAGTAGTAACATTAACATGATGCTTTATCTGGACGTGGTTCTCCATTACCTCCACCAGCCAACCAGTAGTAACATTAACATGATGCTTTATCTGGACATGGTTCTACAGGACCTCCACCAGCCAACCAGTAGTAACATTAACATGATGCTTTATCTGGACGTGGTTCTCCATTACCTCCACCAGCCAACCAGTAGTAACATTAACATGATGCTTTATCTGGACGTGGTTCTTCAGGACCTCCACCAGCCAACCAGTAGTAACATTAACATGATGCTTTATCTGGACGTGGTTCTTCAGGACCTCCACCAGCTGAAGATAAGTAGTAACATTAACATGATGCCTTCTAATTGCAGTCGTTGTACTCATAATATACAGGAGAATGATTGCCTTCCGGCAAGGATAGCCATGCCGCAATCCCAGATTCAGACCCAATCGTTAGGCAAGGGTAATTTAAGTGTAGGAAAGGATGAAACAGTGTCTGTGCCACCAGTAAGTACAGATAGTAATGTTAGTATAAATCCCCTGGCACGGTCCCTGCAGCCAGACAACTTTCTCACGGTTTCTGGAAGGAAATGCTGTAGGAATGCTCAACCGGTGTCGCTCATTCAGCCGACAGAAACGTTCAACCAGTTCTCCCCATTAAGCAACGAGTCGGAGTCTGAAGCCGAGCCTTCTCTGGTCTCTACTCCTTCCGTTATGGGGTCTGAGACGCCGAAGCCTCCCACCATTAGCTCTGACTAATTGAAAACCCTAGTCATTGGCGACTCCATTACCCGTAGTTATAGACTTAAAACAAATCATCCAGCGATCATACACTGTTTACCAGGGGGCAGGGCTACTGACGTTAAGGCTAATCTGAAGATGGTGCTGGCTAAAGCTAAAACTGGTGAATGTAGAGAGTATAGAGATATTGTTATCCACGTCGGCACCAACGATGTTCGGATGAAACAGTCAGAGATCACCAAGCGCAACATAGCTTCAGCGTGTAAATCAGCTAGAAAGATGTGTCGGCATCGAGTAATTGTCTCTGGCCCCCTCCCAGTTAGGGGGAGTGATGAGCTCTACAGCAGAGTCTCACAACTCAATCGCTGGTTGAAAACTGTTTTCTGCCCCTCCCAAAAGATAGAATTTGTAGATAATTGGCCCTCTTTCTGGGACTCACCCACAAACAGGACCAAGCCTGGCCTGTTGAGGAGTGACGGACTCCATCCTAGCTGGAGGGGTGCTCTGATCTTATCTACGAACATAGACAGGGCTCTAACTCCTCTAGCTCCACAATGAAATAGGGTGCAGGCCAGGCAGCAGGCTGTTAGCCAGTCTGCCAGCTTAGTGGAGTCTGTCACTAGCACAGTCAGTGTAGTCAGCTCAGCTATCCCCACTGAGACCGTGTCTGTGCCTCGATCTAGGTTGGGCAAAATCAAATCAAATGTTATTGGTCACATACAGATAGCTAGCAGACGTTTACAGACAGTTAGCAGATGTTAATGCGGGTGTAGCGAAATGCTTGTGCTTCTAGTTCCGACTGGTTGTCCCGAGAATTTCTAAACAAATAGCTGGAGGCAGGGCTTTCTCCTATAGAGCTCCATTTCTATGGAACGGTCTGCCTACCCATGTCAGAGACGCAAACTCGGTCTCAACCTTTAAGTCTTTACTGAAGACTCATCTCTTCAGTGGGTCATATGATTGAGTGTAGTCTGGCCCAGGAGTGGGAAGGTGAACGGAAAGGCTCTGGAGCAACGAACCGCCCTTGCTGTCTCTGCCTGGCCGGTTCCCCTCTTTCCACTGGTAATCTCTGCCTCTAACCCTATTACAGGGGCTGGGTCACTGGCTTACTGGTGCTCTTTCATTCCGTCCCTAGGAGGGGTGCGTCACTTGAGTGGGTTGAGTCACTGACGTGAACTTCCTGTCTGGGTTGGCGCACCCCCTTGGGTTGTGCCGTGGAGGAGATCTTGGTGGGCTATACTCGGCCTTGTCTCAGGATGGTAAATTGGTGGTTGAAGATATCCCTCTAGTGGTGTGGGGGCTGTGGCAAAGTGGGTGGGGTTATATCCTTCCTGTTTGGCCCCGTCCGTGTGTGTCCTCGGATGGGGCCACAGTGTCTCCTGACCCCTCCCAGCCTCCAGTATTTATGCTGCAATAGTTTGTGTGTCAGGGGGCTAGGGTCAGTCTGTTATATCTGGAGTATTTCTCCTGTCTTATCCAGTGTCCTGTGTGAATTTAAGTATGTTCTCTAATTCTCTCTTTCTCTCTCTCTGAGGACCTGAGCCCTAGGACCATGCCTCAGGACTACCTGGCATGATGACTCCTTGCTGTCCCCAGTCCACCTGGCCGTGCTGCTGCTCCAGTTTCAACTGTTCTGGATGCGACTATGGAACCCTGACCTGTTCACCGGACGTGCTACCTGTCCCAGACCTGCTGTTTTCAACTCTCTAGAGACAGCAGGAGTTGTAGAGATACTCTCAATGATCGGCTATGAAAAGCCAACTGACATTTACTCCTGAGGTGCTGACCTGTTGCGCCCTCGACATCTACTGTGATTATTATTATTTGACCATGCTGGTCCTTTATGAACATTTGAACATCATGACCATGTTCTGTTATAATCTCCACCCGGCACAGCCAGAAGAGTACTGCCCACCCCTCAGAGCCTGGTTTCTCTCTAGGTTTCTTCCTAAAATCCTGCCTTTCTAGGGAGTTTTTCCTAACCACTGTGCTTCTACACCTGCAATGCTTGCTGTTTGGGGTTTTAGGCTGGGTTTCTGTACAGCACTTTGAGATATCAGCTGATGTAAGGGTTTTATTAATACATTTGATTGATTGACTATACTTACAGAGTCGTCCTCCTCCTCCAGCTCTCTCTGCTGCTCCTGTTGTCGCTTAGCCTTCATCTCCATGGACTCAGTGATCAGGTCTCTCAGGATGGTGACTGGCTTGGCTGCCGTGATGAACGGATGCTACAGGAGAGAGCGAGGAAGGCAGTAAGTTGACCAAGCTCTGACTAAAAGTGTGTCTTATATGTTCATAGACGAAGGGGGCAGCACAGAGACAAATGTCCAGGTGTTACTCTGATGAGCTGAAGATGACAGAGTACGTTTTGTATGAGCACGCAGAAGTCTGTGTGTGTCTCACCTGCAGTAGCTGTGTGTGTGTGTGTGTGTGTGTGTCTCACCTGCAGTAGCTGTGTGTGTGTGTGTGTGTGTCTCACCTGCAGTAGCAGTGTGTGTGTGTGTGTCTCACCTGCAGTAGCAGTGTGTGTGTGTGTGTCTCACCTGCAGTAGCAGTGTGTGTGTGTGTGTCTCACCTGCAGTAGCAGTGTGTGTGTGTGTCTCACCTGCAGTAGCAGTGTGTGTGTGTGTGTCTCACCTGCAGTAGCAGTGTGTGTGTGTGTGTCTCACCTGCAGTAGCAGTGTGTGTGTGTGTGTCTCACCTGCAGTAGCAGTGTGTGTGTGTGTGTGTCTCACCTGCAGTAGCAGTGTGTGTGTGTGTCTCACCTGCAGTAGCAGTGTGTGTGTGTGTCTCACCTGCAGTAGCAGTGTGTGTGTGTGTGTCTCACCTGCAGTAGCAGTGTGTGTGTGTGTGTCTCACCTGCAGTAGCAGTGTGTGTGTGTGTGTGTCTCACCTGCAGCAGCAGTGTGTGTGTGTGTCTCACCTGCAGTAGCAGTGTGTGTGTGTGTCTCACCTGCAGCAGCAGTGTGTGTGTGTGTGTGTCTCACCTGCAGCAGCAGTGTGTGTGTGTGTCTCACCTGCAGTAGCAGTGTGTGTGTGTGTGTCTCACCTGCAGTAGCTGTGTGTGTGTGTGTGTCTCACCTGCAGTAGCTGTAGTGTGTGTGTGTGTGTCTCACCTGCAGTAGCTGTGTGTGTGTGTGTGTCCTCACCTGCAGTAGCAGTGTGTGTGTGTGTGTCTCACCTGCAGTAGCAGTGTGTGTGTGTGTCTCTCACCTGCAGTAGCAGTGTGTGTGTGTGTCTCACCTGCAGTAGCAGTGTGTGTGTGTGTGTCTCACCTGCAGTAGCAGTGTGTGTGTGTGTCTCACCTGCAGTAGCAGTGTGTGTGTGTGTCTCACCTGCAGTAGCAGTGTGTGTGTGTGTGTCTCACCTGCAGTAGCAGTGTGTGTGTCTCACCTGCAGTAGCAGTGTGTGTGTGTGTGTGTCACCTGCAGTAGCAGTGTGTGTGTGTGTGTCTCACCTGCAGTAGCAGTGTGTGTGTGTGTCTCACCTGCAGTAGCAGTGTGTGTGTGTCTCACCTGCAGCAGCAGTGTGTGTGTGTGTGTGTGTGTGTGTGTGTGTGTGTCTCACCTGCAGCAGCAGTGTGTGTGTGTGTGTGTGTCTCACCTGCAGCAGCAGTGTGTGTGTGTGTGTGTGTCTCACCTGCAGCAGCAGTGTGTGTGTGTGTGTCTCACCTGCAGTAGCAGTGTGTGTGTGTGTCTCACCTGCAGTAGCTGTGTGTGTGTGTGTGTGTGTCTCACCTGCAGTAGCTGTGTGTGTGTGTGTGTCTCACCTGCAGTAGCTGTGTGTGTGTGTGTGTGTGTCTCACCTGCAGTAGCTGTGTGTGTGTGTGTGTGTCTCACCTGCAGTAGCTGTGTGTGTGTGTGTGTCTCACCTGCAGTAGCTGTGTGTGTGTGTGTCTCACCTGCAGTAGCTGTGTGTGTGTGTGTCTCACCTGCAGTAGCTGTGTGTGTGTGTGTGTCTCACCTGCAGTAGCTGTGTGTGTGTGTCTCACCTGCAGTAGCTGTGTGTGTGTGTGTCTCACCTGCAGTAGCAGTGTGTGTGTGTGTCTCACCTGCAGTAGCAGTGTGTGTGTGTGTGTCTCACCTGCAGTAGCAGTGTGTGTGTGTGTGTCTCACCTGCAGCAGCAGTGTGTGTGTGTGTGTCTCACCTGCAGCAGCAGTGTGTGTGTGTGTGTGTGTGTGTCTCACCTGCAGCAGCAGTGTGTGTCACCTGCAGTAGCAGTGTGTGTGTGTGTGTCTCACCTGCAGTAGCAGTGTGTGTGTGTGTGTCTCACCTGCAGTAGCAGTGTGTGTGTGTGTCTCACCTGCAGTAGCAGTGTGTGTGTGTGTCTCACCTGCAGCAGCTGTGTGTGTGTGTGTCTCACCTGCAGTAGCAGTGTGTGTGTGTGTGTGTGTCACCTGCAGTAGCAGTGTGTGTGTGTGTGTGTCTCACCTGCAGCAGCAGTGTGTGTGTGTGTGTCTCACCTGCAGTAGCAGTGTGTGTGTCTCACCTGCAGCAGCAGTGTGTGTGTGTGTGTGTCTCACCTGCAGCAGCAGTGTGTCTCACCTGCAGTAGCAGTGTGTGTGTGTGTGTGTCTCACCTGCAGCAGCAGTGTGTGTGTGTGTGTGTGTGTGTTCTCACCTGCAGCAGCAGTGTGTCTCACCTGCAGTAGCAGTGTGTGTGTGTGTGTCTCACCTGCAGTAGCTGTGTGTGTGTGTGTCTCACCTGCAGTAGCTGTGTGTGTGTGTGTCTCACCTGCAGTAGCAGTGTGTGTGTCTCACCTGCAGTAGCAGTGTGTGTGTCTCACCTGCAGTAGCAGTGTGTGTGTGTGTCTCACCTGCAGTAGCTGTGTGTGTGTGTGTGTCTCACCTGCAGTAGCAGTGTGTGTGTGTGTGTCTCACCTGCAGTAGCAGTGTGTGTGTGTGTGTCTCACCTGCAGTAGCAGTGTGTGTGTGTGTGTCTCACCTGCAGTAGCAGTGTGTGTGTGTCTCACCTGCAGTAGCAGTGTGTGTGTGTGTGTCTCACCTGCAGCAGCAGTGTGTGTGTGTGTGTGTCTCACCTGCAGTAGCAGTGTGTGTGTGTGTGTGTGTGTCTCACCTGCAGTAGCAGTGTGTGTGTGTTGTGTGTCTCACCTGCAGTAGCTGTGTGTGTGTGTGTGTGTCTCACCTGCAGTAGCTGTGTGTGTGTGTGTGTGTCTCACCTGCAGTAGCTGTGTGTGTGTGTGTGTGTCTCACCTGCAGTAGCTGTGTGTGTGTGTGTGTGTCTCACCTGCAGTAGCTGTGTGTGTGTGTGTCTCACCTGCAGTAGCAGTGTGTGTGTGTGTGTCTCACCTGCAGTAGCAGTGTGTGTGTGTGTCTCACCTGCAGTAGCTGTGTGTGTGTGTGTGTCTCACCTGCAGTAGCTGTGTGTGTGTGTGTCTCACCTGCAGTAGCAGTGTGTGTGTGTGTGTCTCACCTGCAGTAGCTGTGTGTGTGTGTGTGTGTGTCTCACCTGCAGTAGCAGTGTGTGTGTGTGTGTCTCACCTGCAGTAGCAGTGTGTGTGTGTGTGTCTCACCTGCAGTAGCTGTGTGTGTGTGTGTCTCACCTGCAGTAGCTGTGTGTGTGTGTGTCTCACCTGCAGTAGCAGTGTGTGTGTGTGTGTGTGTGTCTCACCTGCAGTAGCTGTGTGTGTGTGTGTGTCTCACCTGCAGTAGCTGTGTGTGTGTGTGTCTCACCTGCAGTAGCTGTGTGTGTGTGTGTGTCTCACCTGCAGTAGCTGTGTGTGTGTGTCTCACCTGCAGTAGCTGTGTGTGTGTGTGTGTGTGTAGCTGTGTGTGTGTGTGTGTCTCACCTGCAGTAGCTGTGTGTGTGTGTGTGTGTGTCTCACCTGCAGTAGCTGTGTGTGTGTGTGTCTCACCTGCAGTAGCTGTGTGTGTGTCTCACCTGCAGTAGCTGTGTGTGTGTGTGTCTCACCTGCAGTAGCTGTGTGTGTGTGTGTGTCTCACCTGCAGTAGCTGTGTGTGTGTGTGTCTCACCTGCAGTAGCTGTGTGTGTGTGTGTGTGTCTCACCTGCAGTAGCTGTGTGTGTGTGTGTGTCTCACCTGCAGTAGCTGTGTGTGTGTGTGTGTGTCTCACCTGCAGTAGCTGTGTGTGTGTGTGTGTGTGTCTCACCTGCAGTAGCTGTGTGTGTGTGTGTGTCTCACCTGCAGTAGCTGTGTGTGTGTGTGTGTCTCACCTGCAGTAGCTGTGTGTGTGTGTGTGTCTCACCTGCAGTAGCAGTGTGTGTGTGTGTCTCACCTGCAGTAGCAGTGTGTGTGTGTGTCTCACCTGCAGTAGCAGTGTGTGTGTGTGTCTCACCTGCAGTAGCAGTGTGTGTGTGTCTCATCTGCAGTAGCTGTGTGTGTGTCTCACCTGCAGTAGCTGTGTGTGTGTGTGTGTCTCACCTGCAGTAGCTGTGTGTGTGTGTGTCTCACCTGCAGTAGCAGTGTGTGTGTGTGTCTCACCTGCAGTAGCTGTGTGTGTGTGTGTGTGTCTCACCTGCAGTAGCAGTGTGTGTGTCTCACCTGCAGTAGCTGTGTGTGTGTGTGCGTCTCACCTGCAGTAGCAGTGTGTGTGTCTCTCACCTGCAGTAGCAGTGTGTGTGTCTCACCTGCAGTAGCAGTGTGTGTGTGTGTGCTCACCTGCAGTAGCAGTGTGTGTGTGTGTAGCGTCTCACCTGCAGTAGCAGTGTGTGTGTCTCACCTGCAGTAGCAGTGTGTGTGTCTCACCTGCAGTAGCAGTGTGTGTGTCTCACCTGCAGTAGCAGTGTGTGTGTCTCACCTGCAGTAGCTGTGTGTGTCTCACCTGCAGTAGCAGTGTGTGTGTCTCACCTGCAGTAGCAGTGTGTGTGTCTCACCTGCAGTAGCTGTGTGTGTGTCTCACCTGCAGTAGCAGTGTGTGTGTCTCACCTGCAGTAGCAGTGTGTGTGTCTCACCTGCAGTAGCAGTGTGTGTGTCTCACCTGCAGTAGCAGTGTGTGTGTCTCACCTGCAGTAGCAGTGTGTGTGTCTCACCTGCAGTAGCAGTGTGTGTGTCTCACCTGCAGTAGCAGTGTGAGTGTCTCACCTGCAGTAGCTGTGTGAGTGTCTCACCTGCAGTAGCTGTGTGAGTGTCTCACCTGCAGTAGCTGTGTGAGTGTCTCACCTGCAGTAGCTGTGTGAGTGTCTCACCTGCAGTAGCTGTGTGAGTGTCTCACCTGCAGTAGCTGTGTGAGTGTCTCACCTGCAGTAGCTGTGTGAGTGTCTCACCTGCAGTAGCTGTGTGTGTGTCTCACCTGCAGTAGCAGTGTGTGTGTCTCACCTGCAGTAGCAGTGTGTGCGTCTCACCTGCAGTAGCTGTGTGTGTGTGCTCTCACCTGCAGTAGCAGTGTGTGTGTCTCACCTGCAGTAGCAGTGTGTGTGTCTCACCTGCAGTAGCAGTGTGTGTGTCTCACCTGCAGTAGCTGTGTCTCACCTGCAGTAGCTGTGTGTGTGTCTCACCTGCAGTAGCAGTGTGTGCGTCTCACCTGACAGTAGCAAAGTGTGTGTGTCTCACCTGCAGTAGCAGTGTGTGTGTCTCACCTGCAGTAGCAGTGTGTGTGTCTCACCTGCAGTAGCTGTGTGTGTGTGTCTCACCTGCAGTAGCAGTGTGTCTGTAACCCTAGTAGCTGAATGTCTGTGTGACCACCTGCAGAACTGTGTGTAACCCTAATGAATGTCTATAGCCAGTGTGGTGTCTCAACCTGCAGTAGCTGTGTGAGTGTCTCACCTGAGTAGCTGTGTGAGTGTCTCACCTGCATGTCTAGTAGCCACTGGCTGTAGCTCTCTGTTCTGGGTTCTTCACCAGACATTTCTTTAAAAGTGTGTGAAGTCTATAGTCTGTCCACATCTCAGGCTTCCTGAACGTAGGTGGAGGGTTGGTTGGGATCATGAAAATAGCCTGACAGTAATACAGAGGAAGAAGAGACAGAAAACACCTAGAATGTATAGACAGGTAGTATAGAAGCCTCAATGTAAACCCTAATGAATGTCTATAGACCACTTGGTACAGAACCTCTCTGTAACCCTAATGAATGTCTATAGACCACTTGGTACGGAACCTCTCTGTAACCCTAATGAATGTCTATAGACCGCTTGGTACGGCAACCGCAAGGCCCCCGACCGTACGGTGCTACAGAGGGAGGTGCGTACAGCCCAGTACATGACTGGGGACGAGCTCCCTGCCATCCAGGACCTCTATACCAGGCGGTGTCTGAGGAAAGCCTAAAGAATTGTTAAAGACTCCAGTCACCCAAATCATAGACTGTTCTCTCTGCTACCGCACGGCAAGCGGTACCGATGCACCAAGTCTGGAACCAACAGGACCCTGACCAGCTTCTACCCACAAGCCATAAGACTGCTAAACAAGACTGATAAATAGCTAATCAAATAGCTATTACCTGGTACTTCCTGTATATAGCCATGTTATTACCTACCTGTATATAGCCATGTTATTATTACCTCCCTGTATCAATAGCCATGTTATTATTACCTCCCTGTATCAATAGCCATGTTATTATTACCTCCCTGTATCAATAGCCATGTTATTATTACCTCCCTGTATCAATAGCCATGTTATTATTACCTCCCTGTATAAATAGCCATGTTATTATTACCTCCCTGTATCAATAGCCATGTTATTATTACCTCCCTGTATAAATAGCCATGTTATTATTACCTCCCTTTATAAATAGCCATGTTATTACCTGGTACTCCCTGTATATAGCCATGTTATTATCTGGTACTTCCTGTATATAGCCATGTTATTACCTGGTACTTCCTGTATATAGCCATGTTATTACCTGGTACTTCCTGTATATAGCCATGTTATTACCTGGTACTTCCTGTATATAGCCATGTTATTACCTGGTACTTCCTGTATATAGCCATGTTATTTTTACCTGTTTTGTATGTAATTCACTGTATTTATTCCTCGTGTCCCTATATTTATCTTTAACTCTGCATTGTGTGAAAAGGACCCGGAAGCATTTCACTGTTAGTCTACACCTGTTGTTTATCAAGCATGTGACAAATCACATTTTTGGGAGGGGATTTGATCAACACCTGGATCTCTCAGATTCAAAGTTGTCTGGAGTATTCCAGATTCCTTATTTTTCAGCTATAGCCACCAACGAGTCATTAGCTTGGACGTGGATTCAGGAAGGCCACCCCCCACCTCTCTGATTCAGAGGGGTTCAGTTGTGCAACTGACTAGGTATCCCCCTTTCCCAATTAAGAGCATCAACATGTAGCCAAACTGCACTACATCTCCAACCACACAGGTTTGCCCTCAGCCATCTCTATAAAGGTGATGCCCAGGGTTAGAGGTTAGACTCACCCTCATGGGATGTATATCAGCGTAGGGAGGTTTGCCCTCAGCCATCTCTATAGAGGTGATGCCCCAGGGTTAGAGGTTAGACTCACCCTCATGGGATGTATATCAGCGTAGGGAGGTTTGCCCTCAGCCATCTCTATAGACGTGATGCCCAGGGACCAGATGTCTGCCACACAGTTATATCCTATCTCCTGGATGACCTCTGGAGCCATCCAGAACGGAGTCCCGATCACCGTGTTCCGCTTTGCCATCGTGTCCTAGACAGGGACAGAATAATACGAGCATTAGTCTCATCTATATATAGACTTCTGTGATTCACTGCTACAATCACTACAAGGATAATAAGAACGCCTGATCAAACTGACAACAGATTACATCGTTAGACAGTCAGAATTCACTTCAGGGAGACAGAGAGAGTTGAAGACAGACAGGCAGGCACAGGCAGGCACAGGCAGGCAGGCACAGGCAGGCAGACACAGGCAGGCGCAGGCAGGCAGACGCAGGCAGGCAGACACAGACAGGCAGACACAGACAGGCAGACACAGACAGGCAGACACAGACAGGCAGACACAGACAGGCAGACACAGACAGGCAGACACAGACAGGCAGACACAGACAGGCAGACACAGACAGGCAGACACAGACAGGCAGACACAGACAGGCAGACACAGACAGGCAGACAGACCGTGAGTTGTCCCGCTACTCCAAAGTCAGCCAGTTTGGCATGGCCCTCTGTGTTGAGGAGAATGTTGCCTGCCTTGATGTCTCTGTGGATCTTCCTCATGAAATGCAGATACTCCAGACCTTTCAATGTGGACTTGAGGATGGTGGCTATCTCATCCTCTGTGAGCTTTACAAGAGGAGATGGTATAAATGATTCATTCTGATAATTCAGTAGTCTACGAATACACATTAAAATCACGACCAATGAATGTTAAAAGGTTACCGAAGCACCAAAGGTCATCTTCATTGTCATACGTCGTAAATATACTGACCGTCTTATTGCGTAGTCTGATGATGTCTGAAACAGAGCCGGCTCCACAGTACTCCATCACTATCCACAGGTCTGTGTTCTTAAAGTAGCTGCCATAGTACTTCACCACATAGGGACTGGACAGGAGTAGAGACAGAACAAACATTTTGTTGAGCAAACAGAGTGTGGTACTGGTGTAGTATATAGATAGAAATGTGAATATGGAGGAGGAGACTGTTCTCCTCTCACTAGCCTCTGGAGCCATGCTAGCTCTGCCTGATGAACGTCTGGGCCAGAGAGTCTCTCCTCTTACATACAGAATACCTGTCACACTGCTGCATGATGGATATCTCCTTGATGATCTCCTGGAGGTCTGACTCAACAGGCACCTGTTTGATAGCCACCACCTGGCCTGACTCCTTATGGATGGCTTTAAACACACTGCCATAGGACCTGGAGGATTTGAATCAAGACAGTGGAAATGATGAGGATCCTGTTTAACATATTAGTGGTTCCATCAGCCATTTCATAAATCTAGTCATTATCATAATGTCAATGTACACAAACATCTCTTTTCATTAGAAATGTTATAATGATGTAAAAAAAAAAAAAAAAAAGTATGATGAATTAATATTCTCACCCTTCACCAAGTTTTTCCAGAACATCAAAGACCTCCTCTGGTTGTTTTGTTAGACTGTCTTCACTCAGTTTCTTCAGCTTGCTGTGGAGGAAGAGAATCAACCACAGAAATAAATAGAACGGGAATCCCCATTCAAGTCAATGGTGGAATAATGGTTGGGCTGCCAGCCATTTTGAGTGTACCCATGGCAGGAAGTAAAAGCAGGAAGTGTACCCTTCAATCTGTGCTGTGATTTGTTGAGCCAACTTAACTTACATTAGACAAAAAAATACATTCCATCACATGAGCTACATCAGCTGACATTTGAATGAACATTCTACATTACCATGGAAATCCAGCATCAGTTGATAGGCCAATTCAAATGACCATGGAAATGGCATCACAATAACAGGCAGTCATTGCGAGTGTATCCTTGAGTTTACCAGTGAACTTCCCAGGGTTCAAGCAAAGATGTTTATATCTAACCCAAGACAGACCACAGCTTGTTGTTACCAATCGGAGCAAATTAATCACAGTAGGCAGAACAAGAAAGGGGGTATTAACTTATTTTCGATATAAACACCTACTCTGTGAAGTGTGAGTGTGCAATAACTAAATTCACTCTTGCACTACTAAACAACACACTTTTTTAAAAGTTTGGCAAAGGTTAAAGACTACATTTTTTTTGTTTTTTTAAACTTAGTCCACTCTGTTTTTCGAAACAGAAAACTATATTGGTCAACTCTTTCCTCAATGAGAAAATTAGTAGTATGTTGTCCAAAATCCATCTCCTACCACGGCCGGACATTGGGCTTCCACTCACCACCATTATTTGCTAGTGAGTGGAAACGTCAACCGGATGCTTCACACTTATACATCCGGTAAAAATATCTGTCATTGTTCTCTCTGTGGCTAGAGGTTCCAAGCCTGTTCTATTCATTCTATTTCTATGGCATCAACAACACGACAAGAATTGTGGAACTGGGTCCACAGGGAGTTTTATATAACTTATGCTGAAGTAACTAGCTATCTTTTTAGGCAAAAAAAAGTAAACATTACAAGAACACACAAATCTGCTAATATTAAACAGATGCTGTCAAGCTAAACAACTAGCTAACGGTAGCTACCTAGCATTTAGTTAAATGAAGGTTATTTAAAACATCTACTGTTAGCTAGCTAGATAACTGACGTTACAAGTCAAAGTGGTGAAGCTAACGTTCACTTATAAGAAATTACAAATATTGTTAACAAACTTGCTAACGTTGCTAGCCGGTTACCTACAGCCACAGATTGAAAAATATTTGATATAACGTTAGCTGTCGAGGCTAATTTAGCTAACTAACATACATAACTTGTACTTTTCCAAGCGAATCAAACGTACACATACCTTTTGGGCGCTGTCGGCTCCATGGTGTACAACTAAAGACAATCTCCTTTGAATTTACAAACGCTGAAATATAACCAAATCAAAATAATATTTTCATTCTTCGCTGTCGTTGTTTCAGGCAGCTGTGCGGTGTGTCATGGCGGTCACCTTCTTCTTCTTCGAAGAGATTTAAAGGCGGTTGGCATCCAGTAAATGTTGCATTACCGCCCCCTAGTACTCTGGAGTACAACTCCCTTACACTTTTTAAACATTTTTATAATCAAAAATCAACAAAGATCAACAACAAAATACCCTACCATTTAACACTACACTCACAAAAGAATAATAAATACCCTACTCCACAATTTAAATCTATTTAGTCCTACTTCAGGCCAACAGCCTGAAAGGATGGGACGCCATCACTAAACACACACATTAGCTCTGCAAATCAACCATTCCAGTGTTTTACTTGCTATATTGTATTTACTTCGCCACCATGGCATTTTTTTGCCTTTACCTCCCTTATCTCACCTCACTTACTCACATTGTATATAGACTTATTTTTATACTGTATGATTGACTGTACGTTTGTTTTACTCCATGTGTAACTCTGTTGTTGTTGTTTGTGTCGAACTGCTTTGCTTTATCTTGGCCAGGTCGCAATTGTAAATGCCTACCTGGTTAAATAAAGGTGAAATAATTAAAAACATTTAAATAATAATTAATAAACCCCCACTGCCTTCCATTCTACTAGCTAACATGCAATCATTGGAAAATAAAACTGACGACTTACGAGGAAGATTAAACTACCAATGGGACATTAAAAACCTTACTATCTTATACTATCTTGTGGCTGAACGACGACATTATCAACATACAGTTGGCTGGTTATATGCTGTATCGGCAGGACAGAACAGCGGTCTGGTAAGACAAGGGGGGCCGACTATATATTGTAAACAGCTGGTGCACGAGATCTAAGGAAGTCTCAAGGTTTTGCTCGCCTCAGGTAGAGTATCTCATGATAAGTTGTAGACCACACTACCTAGAGAGTTTGCATCTGTATTTTTCGTAGCTGTCTACATACCACCACAGAGCGATGCTGGCACTAAGACCTCACTCAATGAGCTGTATTCCGCCATAAGCAAACAGGAAAAAGCTCACCCAGAGGTGGCGCTCCTAGTGGCCGGGGACTTTAATGCAGGGAAACAAATCAGTTTTACCAAATTACTCAGCATGTTAAATGTGCAACCAGAGGGGAAAAAAATCTAGACCACCTTTACTCCCACTCAGAGACACATACTGTACAAAGCTCTCCCTTGCCCTCCATTTGGCAAATCTGGCCATAATTATATTCTCCTCATTCCTGTTTACAAGCAAATATTAAAGCAGGAAGAAACAGTGACTCGGTCAATAAAGAAGTGGTCAGATGAAGTAGATGCTAAGCTACAGGACTGTTTTGCTAGCACAGACTGGAATATGTTCTGGGATTCTTCCGTTGGCATTGAGGAGTACACCACATCAGTCATTTGCTTCATCAATAAGCGCATCGATGACGTCGTCCCCACAGTGACCGTACGTACATACCCCAACCAGAAGCCATAGATTACAGGCAACATCCTCACTGAGCTAAAGGCTAGAGCTGCCACTTTCAAGGAGCAAGACTCTAACCCGGAAGCTTATAAGAAATCCCACTATGCCCTCTGACAAACCATCAAACAGGAAAAGAAAAGATTTGGCATGGGTCCTCAGTTCCTCAAAAGTTTCTACAGCTGCACCATCGAGAGCATCGTGACCGGTTGCGTTACTGCCTGGTATGGCAACTGCTCGGACTCCGACCACAAGGCATTACAGAGGGTAGTGCGTACGGCCCAGTACATCACCAGGGCCAAGCTTCCTGCTATCCAGGACCTCTATACCAAGTGGTGTCAGAGGAAGGCCCTAAAAATTGTCAAAGACTTCAGCCACCCTAGTCATGGACTGTTCTCTCTGCAACCACACGGCAAGCAGTACCAGAGCGCCAAGTCTACGTCCGAGAGGCTTCTAAACAGCTTCTACCCCAAAGCCATAAGTCTCCTGAACATCTAATCCAATGGCTACCCTGACTGTTTGCATTGCCCCCCCCCTCTTTTACACCACTGCTACTCTCTGTTATTATCTATGCATAGTCACTTTAATAACTCAACCTACATGTACATATTACCTCAATTACCTTGACTAACCGTTGCCCCTGCACATTGACTCCGTTGTCCAATAATTCAAATAAAGCAGCAATAGCCAAGCATGATGGAAGGCTAGTGCTATCTGGAATCCTTGGGACATCCCTACCCTAAACAAATGCTCTGTATGGTCAATCCGTCATCTGCAGTGGCCATACAGCATTTTCTGTGATACGGCCTCTGCAGAAGTCAGGGCATTCATACTTCTTGAGCTTTGCGGAGCGAAGCTGTTGTCAAGGAAGTGAGTTTGTGTCTATACAGGACCTCCCACCCCCACCTACCAATTGTGTCAATGTGGAACTATACGGAGCCCTCCTCATTGTTACAAATTTGGGAGGCGTACGGCGATGCGTTACGGAGCTCAATTTGGCCTCTGCAAGGCTACGGAGGCTCTGCAATTGCGTCACTGTCACGCCCTGACCTTAGAGATACTATTTTCTCTATGTTTGTTAGGTCAGGGTGTGACTCGGGTGGGAAGTCTATGCTTTCTATTTCTATGTGTTGGCCGGGTATGATTCTCAATCAGGGACAGCTGTCTATCGTTGTCTCTGATTGGGAATCATACTTAGGCAGTCCTTTTTCCCCTCTTTCATTTGTGGGATCTTATTTTTGCATTGGTTGTTATTTTTCCCTGCAGAACGTCACGTTCGTATTTGTTTTGTTGTTGTCGGTGTTCATTAATAAATAAATAGAGTGAACATGTACCACGCTGCTCTTTGGTCCACTTCTTCCCATGACCATCGTGACAGTCACACCCTCTTTTAGTGAGCCTCAGGTTCACATTCCAGAGCAAGCATAAATTGTCTTTAAACATAACCTTAACTCCTACCCTAACCTTATTAGTAGTATTTATTGGGATCCCCAATTAGCCGCTGCCAAACAGGAAACAAAACACAACAAATATAATATATAATAACATAGCACTACATAATACTACATAACACTACATTATCTCCTGCCTCTGTCTCACACTTCAGAAACAGGAGATGACTCCTGCCCTATGAGCCATTCCAGCTCGCACAAGCCAAGGCTCGTTCCGGCCAACCACCTACATAATACAGTGAAAGTTACAATACAAAATATATCAAAATGTCTCTTCACAGTCCCTGTTGTGCCGTAAGGTGTTCTTTTATTTTTTTAACTGGTAGAATTGCTAGCTTGAGTTACCTGGGATGGCAGAGAATTCCATGTAGTCAAAGCTCTATTTAATACTGTGCATTTCCCAGACTGTTCTGGACCTGGGTACTGTGAAGAGACCTCTGGTTTCATGTCTTGTGTTGTACCGATGAGAGTCTGAACTGCTTGAACAGACAGTTCGGTACCTTCAACACATCAATACCTCACACAAAGACCAATAGTGATGAGGTCAACACATCAATACCTCACACAAAGACCAATAGTGATGCAGTCAACACATCAATACCTCACACAAAGACCAATAGTGATGCAGTCAACACATCAACACATCAATACCTCACACAAAGACCAATAGTGATGCAGTCAACACATCAACACCTCACACAAAGACCAATAGTGATGCAGTCAACACATCAACACATCAATACCTCACACAAAGACCAATAGTGATGTAGTCAACACATCAACACCTCACACAAAGACCAATAGTGATGCAGTCAACACATCAACACCTCACACAAAGACCAATAGTGATGCAGTCAACACATCAATACCTCACAAAGACCAATAGTGATGAGGTCAACACATCAACACCTCAACATCTTGCACAAAGACCAATAGTGATGAGGTCAACACATCAATACCTCGCACAAAGACCAATAGTGATGCAGTCAACACATCAACACATCAATACTGACACAAAGACCAATAGTGATGAGGTCAACACATCAATACCTCACACAAAGACCAATAGTGATGCAGTCAACACATCAATACCTCACACAAAGACCAATAGTGATGCAGTCAACACATCAATACCTCACACAAAGACCAATAGTGATGCAGTCAGCACATCAACACATCAATACCTCACACAAAGACCAATAGTGATGGAGGCAACACATCAATACCTCGCACCAAGAGCTCTGTGTTAAGCCTATTGCTAGTTACCCATTCTATAACTGACTGGAGATGTGTGTTAAGCCTATTGCTAGGTACCCATTCTATAACTGACTGGAGATCTGTGTTAAGCCTATTGCTAGGTACCCATTCTATAACTGACTGGAGATCTGTGTTAAGCCTATTGCTAGTTACCCATTCTATAACTGACTGGAGCTCTGTGTTAAGCCTATTGCTAGTTACCCATTCTATAACTGACTGGAGATCTGTGTTAAGCCTATTGCTAGGCACCCATTCTATAACTGACTGGAGATCTGTGTTAAGCCTATTGCTAGTTACCCATTCTATAACTGACTGGAGATCTGTGTTAAGCCTATTGCTAGGTACCCATTCTATAACTGACTGGAGATCTGTGTTAAGCCTATTGCTAGTTACCCATTCTATAACTGACTGGAGCTCTGTGTTAACAGTATCATTTATTTATTTGACTGTTATAGTCAACGTATATACTGTCAAGTCATCAGGGTACACAGACACACAGGCTTTATTCAAGGTCAGTGGAAGATCATTGGTAAAAACAGAAAACAATGATGGCACTCGGCAGCTGCCCTGCAGTACACCACACTCAATTGAATTTGCATTAGAGAGGCTTCCATTAAAGAAAAAACCTCTGTGTTCTCTTAGATAGGTAACTCTCAATCAGCAATAGGTTATGATCAATGATATCGAAAACTGCACTGAAGTCTAACAAAACCGGCTCCCACAATCTTCCTACTATCAATTTCTTTCAGCCAATCATCAGTCATTTGTGTCAGTGCTGAGCATGTTGAGTGCCCTTCCCTATAAACGTGCTGAAAGTCTGTTGTTAATATGTTTTCTGTAAAATAACTTTGAATTTGGTTTAAAAAAAAAAAATCTCCAAAAGTTTGCGATGCACCAGCAACAGGCTGATTGGTCGGCTCTTTGAACCATTAAAGGGTGCTCTGCTATTCTTGGATAGCTGAATGACCTTGGACTCCCTCCATGTCTGAGGGCACACACTGTCTTCTAGACTTAAATTGAAGATGTGGCAAACAGGAGTCATAATGTATTCCTCTACCAACCTCAGTAATGTACCGTCCAGGTTGCCGGTACTAGGTGGGTTGTCCTTATTTATAGACAGCAACAATGGTTTCACCTCTTCCACACCCACTTTGTGGAACTCAAAACTACAGTGCGTGTCTAGAATGATTTGGTCCGATATGCATAAATATGAAGGCTCAGCATTTGTTGTTTGTATGTCATACCTAAGTTTGCTAATCTCGTCAACAAAAAAGTTATTAAAGTGATCGGAAATATCAAAGGGTTTTGTTATTAAAATAATAATAATTTAACTAGGCAAGTTAGTTAAGAACAAATTCTTATTTACATTGACGGCCAATATCCTGGGTCAATTGTGCGCCACTCTATGTGACTCCCAATCACAGCCGGATGTGATGCAGCCTGGATTCGAAACAGGGACTGCAGTGACTTCTCTTGCATTGAAATGCAGTGTCTTAGACCACTGCACCACTCAGGCACCGGTGTTATAAACAAGCCATCTGCCTCAATGCAGTGTCTTAGACCACTGCACCACTCGGGCACCGGTGTTATAAACAAGCCATCTGCCTCAATGCAGTGTCTTAGACCACTGCACCACTGTTATAAACAAGCCTCCCTCAATGCAGTGTCTTATCTCCCTCAATGCAGTGTCTTAGACCACTGCACCACTCAGGCACCGGTGTTATAAACAAGCCATCTGCCTCAATGCAGTGTCTTAGACCACTGCACCACTCGGGCACCGGTGTTATAAACAAGCCATCTGCCTCAATGCAGTGTCTTAGACCACTGCACCACTCAGGCACCGGTGTTATAAACAAGCCATCTGCCTCAATGCAGTGTCTTAGACCACTGCACCACTCGGGCACCCCGTGTTATAAACAAGCCATCTGCCTCAATGAAGGAAAGAGCCGAGTTTGCTTTTTATTATCGTTCTTTATATTTATCTTTGTTCCACAGTATAGTTTCTTCTTTTTTTTTGTTTAGTTACGTGATTTCTCAATTGACTGCATGTTTGCCAGTCTGCTGTGTTGTCAGACTCATTTACTATTCTCTTAGCGGTTTTTCCATTCATCATCTATCCATGGGGATTTGGCCGTTCTAACAGTCAGTTTCTTGATGGGTGCATGCCCATCAGTAACAGGAAGAAGCAGTTTCATAAATGCTTCAAGTGTGGAGTCAGGTTGTTCTTCGTTACATACATCAGACCAACATTTCACCCCCCCCCACCCCACATCTTTGACATAGGAATCATTGCAATACCTCTTGTATGATGGCTTATACACAATTTTAGGTCCAGACTTTGGAACTTTGGCTTTTCTAGATAAGACTATTATATACCTTAACCATAACCCTTGCCTTAATTAACCATTTTCAACTTCAACTTCAGTGGAGTAGGGACGTCCCAAGGATCCCAGATAGCATCGACCCATAATGGACCAATTACAATGGAGGAGTAGGAAACCAATCACGGATCACGGTAGGATGGTGACAGAGGTAAGGGAGAATCTGAACGCTGTGGCTAGCGAACAATCAGACTCCGTGTGGTGACGGTTCGGCACGGCTGTGCTGTGATTGGTCAGAGATGGGGATGGAGAAGAAAGTGAAGTGAATATGGAGCAGGAAAGAGAAAAAGAAAGCGGGAGAGATATTGAGTTTGGGATTAGAAGGGGAGCGAGAGGTCTATGGAGGCAGAAAGGAAGTTTGAGGAGAGCAACAGTTTCCAACGCTAGCGGCAGTTCGGCGGTAGAGAGGGCAGAGGAAGGGCAAGGACGTGAGGAGGAGCATAAAGGGATTCTTGCCTATGTACATATTCTCATTCACCCCTTTAGATGTGTGTATGAGGTAGTTGTTGGTGAATTGTTAGATTACTTGGTAGATATTACTGCACGGTCGGAACTAGAAGCACAAGCATTTCGCATTAACATCTGCTAACCATGTGTATGTGACCAATACATGTTGATTTGATTTGACGTTTAGGGAGGAAGAAGGAATTGGGGCGATGATATTGACGGCTGTGGGGGGTGCTCATAGTGTGGGTGTGAGGAAACGAAGCAGGCAGTGGAGGTGGGGATACAGGGAATTAGTTTAAAGAGTATATTGAGTAGAACGTCATTAAATTATATATACGTTTAAACGCAACGGGGCTGGCCTACACTCCAGTGGGTGGCAATACATTTTTTTTTTTTAACTAAGCAAGTCAGTTAAGAACACATTCTTATTTGCAATGGAACAGTGGTTTAACTGCCTCGTTCAGGGGCAGAATGACAGATGTTTACCTTGTCAGCTCTGGGGATTCGATAACACCAACCTTTAGGTTACTGTCCCAATTCTCCAACCACTAGGCTACCTGCCGCCCCGTTAGAATGCACCAAAACGTTGGTTAAACCCTAACCTAAGAAGAAGAATCACGTCCTTGATCAAGCAAAAGGGTTCGATCTTTTGGTGTCTAGGGCTCTATTTGACTTTCTCAGAGGAACAGGAATAATTGAATGTCGGTAGGCTGTAACTGGCCTAACACTTCAGTCCAGTAGGTGGCGATGTTAAAGGTCGGTCCGCCAAACCCAGAGAGAAGAATCACGTTGTTTCGACGCACGCTGGCATGAGAGAAACAAATACACATCTTTAGCAACTTTTTTTTTTTAACCGGTGGGTTATCTATTTCATACTGAATTGGGTTATAACATGCTATAATATTTCCCAGTTATTTTTTTATGGTATTTTAAAGTGGTTATCTGTGGGTAGTTGTTCTGTTTGCTGCTCTTAGCTAACTTTAGCTAGGAAGCTTACGCTAGCCAGGAAACCATTCACATGTAGTTAGCAGCTAGCTAAGGCTAAATCACAGATGACAGGAGTTAGTGTTGGATCCTGTATTTTACATTATAGCCATTACCATATATATGATTGAATATTATCTGCTGTTGGCTTGTGTGGATGTATGTATGTGTTATGCAACATAGCTGACTTGAAACATTGTTAAAAGTATCAGGGCCATGGGACCTTCTCATGATGGAAAAATACAGAGAAGCATGAAGACAGGAACTGTTCAAATTAGTTGGGAGGGGGGCACATTCAGAGCGGGGTGTTGCGAGAACAAGCGGTCTTTTGTTAGATAACAGGAGCCAGGTGCGAGATAACGGTATGGAGCATGAGAGCCTGGATGTTCTTCACAAGCAACATTTACATCTATCAACAGAAGCGCCAAGAGGCGGGGACCCGCCTGAGCGCCTGCAATAGGCTGAGCAAGTTTAAACCACGCCCAGTCTCTACTGTGATAGACAGTTCCAACCCGTCTGTTGGCCTATCACAGTATAAAGAATACAGTTTTACATACATCTTGTCAGTTCTCTGTTCTGCCCTGCGTGGTATTACAGTGAGCCCGTATATACGAAAGTTGCATTTGCCATTTATTACTTAGCTAATAAAAAATACATAGTATAAAATCGGTGACTCATTGTTATATTTATCCTGATACCAGATTCAAATTTACGCAACTCTAACAATTTGGTGACCACCGACGTGATCTGGTAGAAGGACAACGCTGGAAATTGTCCGGCCGATTGGCCAGTAAATCAAAATCGAATCAAATCAAATTTATTTATATAGCCCTTCGTACATCAGCTGATATCTCAAAGTGCTGTACAGAAACCCAGCCTAAAACCCCAAACAGCAAGCAATGCAGGTGTAGAAGCACGGTCGTACTCTCGTTGGACAGACACCTGTTGTGAAAAACTAAAGTTCTGCACATTGGACTTATCCAAATTTAGTTTTGTGAGACACCTGTTTGATGTAAGTTACTAAATTTAAACTATTATGATGTGTGAGATTGGAAAATAGTTGAGAAAGTAATATCTCCATTGGCAACTGCAATTTTATTATTGATCAACAATACTTAATGGTGCATTGTGTATGGGATGTACTAGTATGCCTGGCTGGTAGGTGGTAATAGAGAACACTTACTACATGTATGAATGGTGGGTAACGGGTGACCACCAAAGTGTGACTGGATAGTCTGGGACTACATGTATGAGTGGTGGGTAACGAGTGACCACCAAAGTGTGACTGGATAGTCTGGGACTACATGTATGAGTGGTGGGTAACGAGTGACCACCAAAGTGTGACTGGATAGTCTGGGACTACATGTATGAGTGGTGGGTAACGGGTGACCACCAAAGTGTGACTGGATAGTCTGGGACTACATGTATGAGTGGTGGGTAACGAGTGACCACCAAAGTGTGACTGGAAAGCCGTATGATGCGAATGTGATGTACTAGGCAGGGCCAAGTGTGAATGACGGATATTTAAATTGATTATGAATGAGGTCAGGGACCAAGCGAGTGTGGTACATTAGGTATTTCAGTTGGAGCTGGTACCGGTGAGAATGTTGAAAAAGTCGCATGCTTGCTGATGAGAGTTATATCATAGAATATTGAGGGGGTGTGCATGACTGTTGGAAAAAGTGTTAAACTCTATTAACGTAAAATTCTGTGTGTAGATTTATATTATGAGGTTTGAACTATACTAATATTGTAGAATTACATAATCAACATCTGAACATATTTACGTTAAACATTAATTGAGCCACTGAGTAATAGATAAGATATACACTAGGTACGGGGCGACGGGTGTGGTCGATGTAAGAAGCGAGTGGTGTTCTAACCAAGTGCTGAGAAACAAGGTAGATTTATTTTGTTCTTTTAATTAATTTACACAAGTACTTCCCGGTTATTGATTTTGGTTTGATTGTTCAGATAACACCACTGAAATTAAACAGGAGGTTAAGGTATACTAACATTACAATCTGTTTTCATTATGGGGAACAATGAAAGGCCCGCAGAGTGGATTGCAGGCTGATTTTATTTTATGTTAAAGGGACAGTGCACATTTATCACAGTTGTGTGTGTCTAATGGCTGGGTATTTAAGAAGTATTTTGGGGAGACAATTTGGAGAAACACGAATGTAAGACATGAAACATCGAGACGAATTATTTGAGTTTGAGGGGATTATCATAATTATTAGGTTTTGTTTTTGTAGTAAACGTTTGGGTTAAGGGGATTTCCATGTTCCCAGAGACATGATGTCTTAAAGGGGTACACTCACATATGGAATATTAGGAGTTTTAATTACATAAATCAATTTTTTAAAGATAAAGGGTTCTTTAATATGTCTAATATGGTATGTAGGGGGATGGTGTAACCTTTGACCTGCTTTCATGACCCTCCCGGGTGGTCTGATCAGCCACAAGGGGGTGCCATTTGAATAATGAATTTGTGGTCATGGGTAATACTGTTTTAAAAAAAATGTTTTTAAATTTAATTTATTTTTTAAGGTAACTTAAATTATAGTGGAGTTTAATTAACCTATATAAGGACTTTAGAAATTGCCACCATAGACATGTTTTTCTAAAAAAAATCCATGAGTTTAGATAAAGCCAAACAGTGAGACATTTAGTTAAAATGTGGAAACATGAGGAAAAAGAGCTACAGACAGATAGGGGAAAAGGCAGACAGAAGAGCCCTCCCCCGCACTGCAGAGACCTTGAAGGTTGGAGAGCAGAGAGGAGAAGTTTTAGAAGGGAGCCAGGACGAGCAAAGATAACAGTTACTGAGTGGAGACAAAAGGGAGAATTGGACATGTGGAAAATGAAAGGGGCGCTCCTACATGATAATGTCAGAACAGAAGGATAATATACTAATCTTACCTAAGTCATTATTTAGAGTAGGTAAGGTTGTTACCTGGGCAGAGCCAGGTATCAAAAGGGGGGTGGGTAAATTGTGGTCTAGGATAGGATGGGGCCTTTTGGATAAGAAACTAATAATAAAAAATAAATAAAAACATTTTTTAGCTATCAGATAAAACATATGAGAAACTGTTTGTTAACCAAGCCTGTATGTCCAGGATTTTATGCATTACAGGTGAACTACAGGTGAAGTCACTCAATCCAGTCCCTGAGGCTTGTTGGGGGGACCATACCAAGGACTCCTGGTGACAACTAGCTGAAAGAGCTACCCGGATTCATATCGCACGGCGGGAGTGTAAGACACATTGACACTGTCGAACAATAAACAGTGTTCGAGAGGAGAACTGGAATTAACAGAATTCCGGGGGCCATCTCTCGAATGAAGTAACCCTCCCTGTCCGGTCACCCCTGTTTTTGTTCATAGAAGTAAAGATGTGTCTGGCTCTTGCTAAGTGATGTGTTCTCGGGGAAAGGGTGGGGCTTCACATGGAAGCTGTTCGTCTGAGCTGTCTTATCATGGGTGACATATTCCTGATACAGGACGTCCTACTTGAGTATGCGGAGAGTGGTAATTTGACCCATGGTTTAGACGATGAGGATTTTGTTCCAAAATAAGCATAAGAGATCCCTAGATCTGGGTAAACAGGAAGTTAGAGTAGAGGTTGGGAAGGATCTCTCAATGGAGTTTTATGTAGACCAAAATGGAGTCTCTAACTACATGGCAGTCTAGGACACTGAGCCATTATGGCATATATCGGTGCAGGTTCCCATATTGATCGTGGACACAGGTCATAGCTCATTTGGAGAGAGAGGGCTATACGAATCCACTCACCCAGTATGGAAGGACAAAGTATACATTGATAACATTGGGTTTTCCACGGACATGGACTGGATTAACTATATTTATTATAATCAACAGCGCTTTAACAATTATACCAGAGATGCTATTAAATGTTTTGCAGAACAGACTGAAGCAACCAGCCTGATGGCTTGGCAGAATATAATTGCATTAGATATGTTATTGGCTGAAAAGGGAGAAGTATGCGTGATTATCGGGACCATGTTTGTGCTTACATCCCAAATAACACAGCTCCGGACGAATCAGTGACCGAAGCCTCAGCTGGTTTGACCACCCTGGCTCACGGTTTGGCAGAAAACTCTGGGGTGGATACTTCTCTGATTAATTGGGTTTGATAGTATGTTCAGAAAATGGGAAACAATATTATGATCACTGTATTATGGGCTACATTCACCTGTGTGACTGTTTAGTTTTATGGGGCTGTTGTCTAATTCCCTGTGTATGAGGCCTTATTTCCAGGACTCTGGAGAAATCGATGGAAATAGATGGTGAGGTACCAGCGGATTCCAGGTTCTGACCCGTGGAGTGCTGAATGTATGTCTACAGAACAAGTGGACTAAAATTATAAATGAAATTATATTAAATTGGGAGGGTGTCCGTATGGGGATTACATGATAACCGACTTGGGACAGTTCTGGGATTGGAGAAGAGGGTATCCTTATAGCATAGGGGATCCCACAAAGGTGGATAGGTTTTCCATGATATGGGGAAACCTGGGAGCACTGTTGAACTCTGTAAAGGTGATGAAATCCTACTAACCATCAAAACTATTAAGCTCTGTGATGCAGGCACTTACACCCTCGGACTACAAAGGACCGGGACAGACACGATGGGTGGGTTTTCTATTAAGGTGCTGCCAAAACCAGAGGTCCCAGACGAACCAGGGCCAGACACACTCCTCTACCACCCCTGGACCGAACCTGCCACCACTGTGTTAAAAAATCCCATTCAGGTAATTAATGTTAGAGACTATTCAGCTATTGATCAATTAGGCACTGAGACTGGTTTTGATGGTAGTGACAATTTGTGGCTGTCTTATACGAGGTATACAGCTAAAACCCTGAGAAGAAAGGACTGCATTATTTGTAGTCATGCAAGACCTGTTCTGGCTACACACCCATTTGCTATAGGAGAAGGAGAAGGGTGGTTGTGTATTCTGAGAGGTTTTTACCAGGTTCAGCCCAATTCAACTCTCTGTTCCTCTTTGAGCCTTGTGTTTCCTACAGTACCTCCTCATCGGGCCCCTTGGGGTGTTAAGGCATATGGGGGCATTTACAGTTGCATCACGGGTACAGGTAATGGCATTGATTATGGGAGATTGTCTGAAGCTGATTGCAGTAGTAACATAACCATTAATTCCACTTAGCCAGTTACAGGCCTAAACCAAACTAGTGGTCTGGCTGATGTGTGGTGGATATGTGGACCCAAAAAGTACTGAGACCCATTCTTAGAGGATACTGGCAAGGTACGTGTGCTCTGACCAGTTTGATAATTCCACTGACCATTGTTGAGGTTACTGCTGAGCAGCTGTTGGGTTCTGTATCCAGGGGACCTGAAAACATTCCATCCCATGGGAGACATAGACGTAGTGCTCCAGGACAGAGGATGTAGTTGACATACACACTACCCTGTTGGGAGTGCCAGTGGGGGTTCCTCATGAGTTTCAGGCCTTGGGTAGGAATGATGGACTCTGGCACTTACTACCTATTATGGGTCCAGCCATAGTGGATGCTAGACAGACTGCATGGATTAATTGTATCTACTATAATCAACAGCGTTTTGTGAATTACTCCCGTGATGCACTCACTGGTATGTCTGAACAGCTTGAGGCCACATCTAGGGTTGCCAGACTTTGGATATGCTTCTTGCCAGTCAGGGGGGCGTCTGCAAGATGTTCGGTGAACAATGTTGCACGTAACACCAGTCCAGATGGTAGTATATCTAAGGCCCTTAGTGGGCTTGATGCACTATCTGCTGAGATGAGGACCATGGCGGGGGTGGAGGAGTCTGTTCTCTTGGTTGGGAGCCTGGTTTGGTAAGTACACTGGTATGGTGGTTACTGGATTTCTGACCCTAATTCTTGTATTTTTGTTATTGATGTGTTGTGCTGCTTGCATCATACCGTGTTTGAAGAAGTCTGTTACAGATGTGGTACAGGCTTCAGGCATGATGATGCCTTTGCTTGATGCTCCAGTTGGAGATGCTGATACTGAAGCATGCTTTCAGGGGAGGATGGGACTGACTGAGGATGACCCATGGTATGCTGTGGGTGAGGTAGTAGAATACATTTTACACCACCACAGTTCCTTGTTATACATTTTTTATGATAGGTTTTCTTTCCAGTATGTTTGTTCTCCCTGTTGTGAAGGTTTCGAGTCCCTGGGTGGCATGGAGCCCACCTGGTGCAGGATAGGAGTAGCTGAGAGGACCAGATGGTTTATAATAATGCTTTGCTCTGCTTTACTCTGTTTTCCATGACCAAAGTTTTATCCTACATCATACATGTCAATAAACAATAAAGTCTTATCCTGTTTTTGTCAACAGGGGGAGACATAAGCATATATCACTTGATTTTTATTTTCAGTTTTTCTGTAAAAAAAAAATAATAATAATAATAATAATTATGTTTTATTAATAATACACTTTTTGTTATTTTCATGAAATGCTATTAACACATTACTATGTTGGGACCGCTGAAATAAGGATAATTAGTGACACCCTGGCAGGTGTCAAAAGGGGGATTGTTGGATCCTGTGTTTTACATTATAGCCATTAGTATACATATGATTAAATATCATCTGATGTTGGCTTGTGTGGATGTATGTATGTGTTATGCAACATAGCTGACTTGAAACATTGTTAAAAGTATCAGGGCCATGGGACTTTCTCATGATGGAAAAATACAGAGAAGCATGAAGACAGGATCATTGACTTCCGGCGCCGACAGAGATGGCCGCCTCGCTTCGCATTCCTAGGAAACTATGCAGTTTTTTGTTTTTTTACGTGTTATTTCTTACACTAGTACCCCAGGTCATCTTAGGTTTCATTACATACAGCCGAGAAGAATTACTGAATATAAGATCAGCGTCAACTCACCATCAGTACGACCAAGAATATGTTTTTCGCGATGCGGATCCTGTGTTCTGCCTTACAACCAGTGCCACGGAATGGTTCCCATGCAGCGACCCAAAAAAACGACTCAGAAAAAGAGGGAAACGAAGCGGTCTTCTGGTCAGACTCCGGAGACGGGCACATCGTGCACCACTCCCTAGCATTCTTCTTGCCAATGTCCAGTCTCTTGACAACAAGGTTGATGAAATCCGAGCAAGGGTAGCATTCCAGAGGGACATCAGAGACTGTAACGTTCTCTGCTTCACGGAAACATGGCTAACTGGAGAGACGCAATCCGAAGCGGTGCAGCCAGCGGGTTTCTCCACGCATCGCGCCAACAGAAACGAACATCTTTCTGGTAAGAAGAGGGGCGGGGGCGTATGCCTTATGGCCAACGTGACATGGTGTGATGAAAGAAACATACAGGAACTCAAATCCTTCTGTTCACCTGATTTAGAATTCCTCACAATCAAATGTAGACCGCATTATCTACCAAGAGAATTCTCTTCGATTATAATCACAGCCGTATATATCCCCCCCCAAGCAGACACATCGATGGCTCTGAACGAACTTTATTTAACTCTCTGCAAACTGGAAACGATTTATCCGGAGGCTGCATTCATTGTAGCTGGGGATTTTAACAAGGCTAATCTGAAAACAAGACTCCCTAAATTTTATCAGCATATCGATTGCGCAACCAGGGGTGGAAAGACCCTGGATCATTGTTACTCTAACTTCCGCGACGCATATAAGGCCCTGCCCCGCCCCCTTTCGGAAAAGCTGACCACGACTCCATTTTGTTGATCCCTGCCTACAGACAGAAACTAAAACAAGAAGCTCCCACGCTGAGGTCTGTCCAACACTGGTCCGACCAAGCTGACTCCACACGCCAAGACTGCTTCCATCACGTGGACTGGGAGATGTTTCGTATTGCGTCAGACAACAACATTGACGAATACGCTGATTCGGTGTGCGAGTTCATTAGAACGTGCGTTGAAGATGTCGTTCCCATAGCAACGATTAAAACATTCCCTAACCAGAAACCGTGGATTGATGGCAGCATTCGTGTGAACTGAAGGCGCGAACCACTGCTTTTAATCAGGGCAAGGTGTCTGGTAACATGACTGAATACAAACAGTGCAGCTATTCCCTCCGCAAGGCTATCAAACAAGCTAAGCGCCAGTACAGAGACAAAGTAGAATCCCAATTCAACGGCTCAGACACAAGAGGCATGTGGCAGGGTCTACAGTCAATCACGGACTACAGGAAGAAACCCAGCCCAGTCACGGACCAGGATGTCTTGCTCCCAGGCAGACTAAATAACTTTTTGCCCGCTTTGAGGACAATACAGTGCCACTGACACGGCCTGCAACGAAAACATGCGGTCTCTCCTTCACTGCAGCCGAAGTGAGTAAGACATTTAAACGTGTTAACCCTCGCAAGGCTGCAGGCCCAGACGGCATCCCCAGCCGCGCCCTCAGAGCATGCGCAGACCAGCTGGCCGGTGTGTTTACGGACATATTCAACCAATCCCTATACCAGTCTGCTGTTCCCACATGCTTCAAGAGGGCCACCATTGTTCCTGTTCCCAAGAAAGCTAAGGTAACTGAGCTAAACGACTACCGCCCCGTAGCACTCACATCCGTCATCATGAAGTGCTTTGAGAGACTAGTCAAGGACCATATCACCTCCACCCTACCTGACACCCTTGACCCACTCCAATTTGCTTACCGCCCAAATAGGTCCACAGACGATGCAATCTCAACCACACTGCACACTGCCCTAACCCATCTGGACAAGAGGAATACCTATGTGAGAATGCTGTTCATCGACTACAGCTCGGCATTCAACACCATAGTACCCTCCAAGCTCGTCATCAAGCTCGAGACCCTGGGTCTCGACCCCGCCCTGTGCAACTGGGTACTGGACTTCCTGACGGGCCGCCCCCAGGTGGTGAGGGTAGGCAACAACATCTCCTCCCTGCTGATCCTCAACACTGGGGCCCCACAAGGGTGCGTTCTGAGCCCTCTCCTGTACTCCCTGTTCACCCACGACTGCGTGGCCACGCACGCCTCCAACTCAATCATCAAGTTTGCGGACGACACAACAGTGGTAGGCTTGATTACCAACAACGACGAGACGGCTTACAGGGAGGAGGTGAGGGCCCTCGGAGTGTGGTGTCAGGAAAATAACCTCACACTCAACGTCAACAAAACTAAGGAGATGATTGTGGACTTCAGGAAACAGCAGAGGGAACACCCCCATCCACATCGATGGAACAGTAGTGGAGAGGGTAGCAAGTTTTAAGTTCCTCGGCATACACATCACAGACAAACTGAATTGGTCCACTCACACAGACAGCATCGTGAGGAAGGCGCAGCAGCGCCTCTTCAACCTCAGGAGGCTGAAGAAATTCGGCTTGTCACCAAAAGCACTCACAAACTTCTACAGATGCACAATCGAGAGCATCCTGGCGGGCTGTATCACCGCCTGGTATGGCAACTGCACCGCCCTCAACCGTAAGGCTCTCCAGAGGGTAGTGAGGTCTGCACAACGCATCACCGGGGGCAAACTACCTGCCCTCCAGGACACCTACACCACCAGATGCTACAGGAAGGCCATAAAGATCATCAAGGACATCAACCACCCGAGCCACTGCCTGTTCACCCCGCTGTCATCCAGAAGGCGAGGTCAGTACAGGTGCATCAAAGCTGGGACCGAGAGACTGAAAAACAGCTTCTATCTCAAGGCCATCAGACTGTTAAACAGCCACCACTAACATTGAGTGGCTACTGCCAACACACTGTCAATGACACTGACTCTACTCCAGCCACTTTAATAATGGGAATTGATGGGAAATTATGTAAATATATCACTAGCCACTTTAAACAATGCTACCTTATATAATGTTACTTACCCTACATTATTCATCTCATATGCATACGTAGATACTGTACTCTATATCATCGACTGCATCCTTATGTAATACATGTATCACTAGCCACTTTAACTATGCCACACTCATCTCATATGTATATACTGTACTCGATATCATCTACTGTATCTTGCCTATGCTGCTCTGTACCATCACTCATTCATATATCCTTATTTACATATTCTTTATCCCCTTACACTGTGTATAAGACAGTAGTTTTTTTTTTGGAATTGTTAGTTAGATTACTTGTTCGTTATTACTGCATTGTCGGAACTAGAAGCACAAGCATTTCGCTACACTCGCATTAACATCTGCTAACCATGTGTATGTGACAAATAAAATTTGATTTGATTTGATTTAGGAACTGTTCAAATTAGTGGGGAGGGGGGCACATTCAGAGCGGGGTGTTGCGAGAACAAGCGGTCTTTTGTTAGATAACAGGAGCCAGGTGCGAGATAACGGTATGGAGCATGAGAGCCTGGATGTTCTTCACAAGCAACATTTACATCTATCAACAGAAGCGCCAAGAGGCGGGGACCCGCCTGAGCGCCTGCAATAGGCTGAGCAAGTTTAAACCACGCCCAGTCTCTACTGTGATAGGCCAACAGATGGGTTGGAACTGTCTATCACAGTATAAAGAATACTGTTTTACATACATCTTGTCAGTTCTCTATTCTGCCCTGCGTGGTATTACAGTGAGCCCGTATATACGAAAGTTGCATTTGCCATTTATTACTTAGCTAATAAAAAATACATAGTATAAAATCGGTGACTCATTGTTACATTTATCCTGATACCAGATTCGAATTTACGCAACTCTAACATTAGATAGTAATATTGGGCTAAATTGCTGAGATAATTATGCTTTTGGGTCACTTAGCAAACCAGTTATGTTAGATAGTCATAACATAATTTATAAGCCATGCAGTTTCGGGTGTTGCACATAAATTGGTTATACTGTCTCAAACGATACTGAAAATGTTATCTGATTTTCTCCAGATTCAAGCATGGACACTCAAAAAGACGTGCAACCCCCCAAGCAACAGCCTATGATCTACATATGTGGGGGTAATGTCTTCTGTTCGGAAGCTGTAATATTGTACATGGCACAGTGTGTTTGAGATGCTATTTTACCATTGTTTCTAAAATCCATGCTTTGTCTTTGTACTGTAACTAAGACTGTTAGTGACTTTTCATAACATGCCCTTCAGTACCCTTGTTTTGTTCACCCATATCTACATATGTAGTTACATGATTGATGTACTACTGCAGCGCCTGCCTTACATGCTGACTAGATCGGGCACGTGTGTGCTTTCTTAGCGCCATCACAAATATGTTGATTTTGTCCATCCAAACCAGATGCGACCAAGACGTGCAGGTTGAAATATCAAAACAATCTCTTAACCAACTATTTTAATTTGGGGACAGGTCGAAACACAAGAAATATTCATGGCCATTTAGCTAGTTTGCTGTTGCTAGGTCATTTGTCCTGGGAAATAAACATTGGGTTGTTATTTGACCTGAAATGCACAAGGTCCTCTACTCTGACAATTAATCCACAGATAAAAGGGTAAACAGAGTTTGTTTCTAGCATTCTGTCCTCCAGGCTTCTAATGATTTTTTCTTTGGACTTTATATGGCGGTTGGCACCCAACTTTAAGGTGCATTACTACCAACTGGACTGTAGTGTGCACCTCATTTCAGCTTCCAATCACCCACGTAGGTATATGCTCCTAAAAACAAATGAGATGTGAGAGGCGGGACTTGCAGCACATCAAGCCTAAAAAAATAAAGAAAACAGTTCTATTTTATCGCCTGGCTACGCAAACGCTCGTCGATGCGCGCAAGCAGTTTGGATGAAGTGATTGAATAACATGTATGTGTACATTTATTTTGCAACGCTCGCGCACGTAACGCAAGTGGTGTGGTCAGCATGTTACAGAATGTTTGATGTACTACTGCAGCTCCTGCCTTACAGAATGATTACCAGTATGTCTGTGATGTAGTAGCTGCTAAAATGTTTTTCTCCTAACAGAATGCCACACTGAAAATTAAATTAAGGCCCGTGATCCAATCAGATGCAGAGAGTGTGGATACAGAATTATGTACAAGAAGAGAACAAAGAGATGTATCCTTTGAAATATATTAAGGTTTTAAATAGGTGCTGAAACCTCTAGGAAAGAATCCAGGGTTTTATGGATCAAAAAGGTGGGGGGTTTGGCAATGGGCACGGTCGGCGCGGCTGAATTTTAGAGAATTTGAAGCCCCTTATCTTTTGTTTCGTTGCATTTTTTAAAGCCAATTTCTTGCCATTCAAATTTCAATGGAGCCGATATACATTTTTGCAGTTGTAAAGTTAATTTCCTGCTATTCTACACATTTTGCCAAGAAGCTGAGAGAAAATATTGCAGTTTTAAAGAGAATTTCCTGCAATTCTATGCAGTTTGCCATGGCTGTGCTTTTGCTCAAACTTATCAAAATCAATACTTTTTTAAATGAATTAACAATTCTCCTGTCTAGATTTGATTGATTGTTAGTTCTCAAAGATTATATTACAAAAAATATATAGGCCCCCCACCCTCATACAATCCTGCAGGTGGAGGTTCTGGGCTGGCGTGGTTACACATGGTCTGCTTTTGTGAGGCCGGTTGGACGTACTGCCGAACTCTCTAAAACGATGTTGGAGTAGAGAATCGAACATTACATTCTCTGGCGAAAGCTCTGGTTGACATTCCTGCAGTTAGCATGCCAATAGCACACTCAAAGCTAGAGACATCTGTGGCAGTGTGTTGTGACAAAATGGTGCATTTTAAAGTGGTCTTTCATTGTCGCCAGCACAAGGTGCACCTGTGTAATGATCATACTGCTTAATCAGTTTCTTGATATGCCACACCTGTTAGGTGGATGGATTATCTTGGCAAAGGAGAAATGCTCACTAACAGGAACTACCAGAGATGTAAATACATTTTTGCACAAAATTAGAGAGAAATTAGCTTTTTGTGCATTAAAAAAACGTCTGTGATTTTCTTCAGTTTATGATACATGGGACCTTTACATGTTTTATATTTTTGTTCGGTGTGTACAAATACTTTTCTTACTGTTTGGACTTGGGCTTAGGCGGCCCGGCCCGCCCAATGGTTTCTTTGGCAGACAAATCCCTGGAATCATTAGTGTACATTATAGAAAAATGCCCTGAAATAGACTAGCGTCCTGTCTAGGGGCTCAAGCTGCCTCACGCAACATAAACAGGATGTAGGCTCCTGCTCCTCTGAGCCGTTCCGATTCGCACACAAGCCAAAACTACATTCCTTGACTCTGACTCCAGTGGTTGTGTTTGACGCCCGGTGAAGTTGACGACGACAACATTGGCTAGGCACATTTTTATTATGTTCGTTTAAATAAATAAATTTAATTTACAAGTCACCAACTCTTTATTCTTTCTAAGAAATTCCACCTTTGACAGGGAAGCTGTGGGATGACAGGGCCAAGCCTATGGGTTCGTAGCTTCCACCCCGCAGCACACACACACACACCAACTGATTAATGGACTGCTGAATACATATTTTTCTCTTGCTTTGTCTGCTCTTTTCAGTATTATGTCTCTCTGATAAGCTACCCAGGAAAGGGCTGAAAACAGCCCATATTAATATATGCAGCCTTAGAAATAAGGTTAATCAAATCAATAACTTGCTAACATCAGATAACATTTGATGATTCAGCAGTAGCAATACAAGGATATAACATTCATAGAAGAGAGAGAATTGCATTTAAGGAAGAGGTGCTGCTATATATTCAGAGGCATATCCCTGTAATGCTTAGAGAATATCTGTTACGATAAATGAGTGAGGAGGTGTGGAGTCAGGCGCAGAGAGCAAAAGATGTGGGAAAAACACGCTTTAATGTCCCGGAAACATAACATGAACCAAAAGTAGAAAAACAAATGATCAGAAATATAAACGGACAGCGTGAAACCCAAATACAAACAAAATACACTCAAACAACAAAACAGACTAACAAGCCCGCACGAAACAAAAGCGGGCTGAACAAACTATATATAACCCTACCCTAACAACCAAACAAGAAACAGGTGATACCAATCAGACAAAACCAAAGGAACACAGAACAACGGATCGGCGATACCCGAACAAGAAGGGGAGTCACCTTCGGTAATATTCGTGACAGTACCCCCCCCCCCTGACGCGCAGCTCCCGCAGCACGCCGGCCTCGGGGACGACCCGGGGCCGAGGCGCTGGGCGATCCGGACGGAGGCGATGGAACTCACTCAACATAGATGGATCTAGAATATCCCTCACCGGAACCCAGCACCTCTCCTCCGGACCGTACCCCTCCCAGTCAACGAGGTACTGCAAGCCCCTCACCCGGCGTCTCGAGTCCAGAATAGCTCGTATCTTGTACGCCGGGGACCCCTCGATGTCCAGAGGGGGCAGAGGAACCTCCGGAACCTCACCTTCCTGCATGGGACCAGCTACCACCGGCCTGAGAAGAGACACATGAAACGAGGGGTTAATACGATAATACGAAGGAAGTAATAATCGATAACAAACCTCGTTTATTCTCCTCAGCACTTTAAATGGCCATATACACTGCGGACCCAGCTTCCGGCAGGGCAAGCGGAGGGGCAGGTTTCGGGTCGAGAGCCAGACCCTGTCCCCAGGTGCAAACACGGGGGCCTCACTGCGGTGACGGTCAGCGCTCTTCTTCTGCCTTATACTCGCTTGGCGTAATGACTCTTGGACAGCCTGCCAGGTCTCCTTAGAGCGCTGCACCCACTCCTCCACCGCAGGAGCCTCAGTCTGGCTCTGATGCCACGGTGCCAGGACTGGCTGGTACTCCAACACGCACTCAAATGGTGACATGTTGGTAGAGGAGTGGCTTAGTGAGTTCTGGGCTATTTCTGCCCAGGGAATATATCTCGCCCACTCCCCTGGCCGGTCCTGGCAATACGACCGCAGAAACCTACCCACCTCCTGGTTCACTCTCTCCACCTGCCCATTACTCTCCGGGTGATACCCTGAGGTCAGGCTGACCGAGACCCCCAGACGTTCCATAAATGCCCTCCAAACACGGGAGATAAACTGGGGGCCCCGATCAGAAACTATATCCTCGGGCACCCCGTAGTGCCGGAAGACATGGGTGAAAAGAGCTTCCGCAGTCTGTAGGGCTGTAGGGAGACCGGGCAATGGGATAAGACGGCAGGACTTAGAGAACCGATCCACGACCAGGATCGTTGTGTTACCCTGAGAGGGGGGAAGGTCAGTAAGAAAATCCACCGATAGATGGGTCCACGGCTGTTGTGGAACGGGAAGAGGTTGTAATTTACCTCTTGGCAGGTGTCTAGGAGCCTTACTCTGGGCGCACACCGAACAGGAGGAAACATAGAATCGCACATCCCTCCTCAAAGTGGGCCACCAGTACTTCCTCTCAAGACCTCGGACTGTCCTAAAAATACCTGGGTGACCCGACGAGGGTAGACAATGAGCCCATCGAATCAATTGATCACGAACAGCCAGCGGCACGTACCTACGACCCTCCGGACACTGTGGAGGCGCAGGTTCCTCCCTTAGCGCCCGCTCGATGTCCGCGTCCACATCCCATACTACTGGTGCCACCAGCTTAGCTGCCGGAATGATGAGAGTAGGATCGATGGACCTGTCCTCAGTGTCATAGAGTCTTGACAGCGCGTCGGCCTTAGTGTTGAGGGAACCTGGTCAATATGAGATAGTGAAACGAAATCTGGTGAAAAACATGGCCCACCTTGCCTGACGAGGATTCAGTCTCCTAGCTGATCGGATATACTCCAGGTTACGGTGGTCAGTCCAGATAAGGAAAGGGTGCTTAGCCCCCTCAAGCCAGTGTCTCCACACCTTCAGCGGCTTAACCATAGCCAACAACTCCCTATCCCCCACATCATAATTCCGCTCCGCTGGCCCGAGTTTCTTCAAAAAAAAGGCACAGGGGCGGAGCTTCGGTGGCGCACCCGAACGCTGTGAGAGCACCGCTCCAACCCCAGCCTCGGATGCGTCCACCTCTACTATAAACGCCAAAGAAGGGTCCGGATGCGCCAACACCGGCGCCTCAGTAAACATCGCCTTCAACTTATGAAAAGCTCCGTTCGCCTCTGCTGACCACTGTAAACGCACCGGTCCCCCTTCAGCAGTGAGGTAATAGGGGCAGCTACCTGACCAAAACCCCGGATAAACCTCTGGTAGTAATTGGCAAACCACAAGAACTGCTGTACCTCCTTTACCGTGGTCGGAGTCGGCCAATTACGCACGGCCTTTACGCGGTCACCCTCCATTACCAACCCAGAGCTGGAAATGCGATAACCCAGGAAGGAAACTGATTGTTTGGAAAACTCACATTTCTCCGCCTTCACATACAGGTCATGCTCCAGCAGTCGTCTAAGAACCTTGCGCACCAGAGATACATGCGCAGTGCGTGTAGCGGAGTAGATCAAAATATCGTCAATATACACCACTACACCCTGTCCGTGCAGGTCTCTGAGAATCTCATCCACGAAGGATTGAAATATAGCTGGAGCATTCTTTAAACCGTATGGCATGACGAGGTACTCATAATGGCCAGAAGTAGTGCTAAATGCAGTTTTCCACTCATCTCCATCCCGAATACGCACCAGATTATAAGCACTCCTGAGATCCAGTTTAGTGAAGAACTGCGCTCTGTGAAATGATTCCACTGCCGTAGCAATGAGAGGTAGTGGGTAACTAAAACCCACCGTGATGGAATTTAGACCTCTATAATCAATACACGGACGTAAACCACCATCTTTTTCTTCACAAAAAGAAACTCGAAGAGACAGGTGACATGGAGGGCCGAATGTACCCCTGTCCCAGAGCCTCGGTGATATAAGTTTCATAGCCACCGTCTCCTCCTGGGACAAAGGATACACATGACTCCTGGGGAGTGCAGCGTTACCCTGGAGGTTTATCACGCAATCCCCCTGCCTATGGGGTGGTAATTGGGTCGCCTTCTTTTTACTGAAAACGATAGCCAAATCGTTATACTCAGCTGGAATGCGCACGGTGGAAACCTGGTCTGGACTCTCCACCGTTGTCGCACCGATGGAAACCCCTACACACCTGCCTGAACACTCATCAGACCACCCCTGTAGAGTTCCCTGTTTCCACGAAATCGTAGGATTATGAATAGCTAGCCAGGGAATCCCCAGTACCACTGGAAACGCAGGTGAATCGATAAGGAACAAACTAATTCGCTCCTTGTGATTCCCCTGCATAATCATCTCCAACGAAATTGTGGCTTTCCTCACCAGCCCTGACCCTAATGGTCGACTATCTAAAGAGTGCACGGCAAAAGGGGGGGTCTACTTTTACTAACGGAATCCTCAACCTCTGAGCGAGTCCGCGATCTATAAAGTTTCCAGCTGCGCCTGAATCTACCAGTGCCTTATGCTGGAGAGAAGGAGAATAATTAAGGAAACAAATTAATAGGAACATGTGACCAACAGGAAACTCTGGGAGAGTGTGGTGCTTACTCACCTGGGGTGACCGAGGAGTGTTCTGCCTGCCCTCTCGATTCCCAGATGAATTCCTCCAGCACAGACCAGACGTGTGCCAGCAGTGCTGGAACCGGATCCAGATGGGGGAGATGGTAGAGTTGCTGGTGGGAGGGTCGGTGGGGTAGTAGGGAGACCATTCCTCTCCCAACGATCCATCCTTTCCATCATCTGATCCATCGCTGATCCTAGGCGATGGAGGATAGACGTGTGATGAAGGACTCTCTCCTCCATAGTAGGAAGAGGAGTGGTCGCTGCTCCTGCTGACTCCATATCGTGGTGCGGGCTTCTGTTACGATAAATGAGTGAGGAGGTGTGGAGTCAGGCGCAGAGAGCAAAAGATGTGGGAAAAAACACGCTTTAATGTCCCGGAAACATAACATGAACCAAAAGTAGAAAAACAAATGATCAGAAATATAAACGGACAGCGTGAAACCCAAATACAAACAAAATACACTCAAACAACAAAACAGACTAACAAGCCCGCACGAAACAGAAGCGGGCTGAACAAACTATATATAACCCTACCCTAACAACCAAACAAGAAACAGGTGATACCAATCAGACAAAACCAAAGGAACACAGAACAACGGATCGGCGATAGCTAGTAGACCGGTGACGACGACCGCCGAGCGCCACCCGAACAAGAAGGGGAGTCACCTTCGGTAATATTCGTGACAATATCTTATTTTGTGTTATTGAAGTGTTGTGGTTGCAGGTTCACTTGGCACATCTAAAGCCCTTTCTTTGGGGGTGTATAGTGCAAACAGTCAGTATCGAAATAATGTGTGAAATGCTTGATAGTGTATGTGATGTAAACAGAGAGGTCTACTTTCTTGGGGACCTGAATATTGACTGGTTTTCCAGTTATTGATAAACATGCATCTCAAGGACATTCAGAGTCTTGTCCCGAAGCCATTCCTGCATTGTCTTGGCTATGTGCTTAGGGTTGTTGTCCTGTTGGAAGGTGAACCTTGACCCCAGTCTGAGGTCTTAGAGCAGGTTTTCATCAAGGATCTCTCTGTACTTTGTTCTGTTCATCTTTCCCTTGATACTGACTAGTCTCCCAGTCCCTGACGCTGAAAAACACCACCATGCTAGGGATGGTGCCAGGTTTCTTCCACAAGTGATGCTTGGCAAAAGAGTTCAATCTTGGTTTCATCAGACCAGAGAATCTTGTTTCTCATGGTCTGGGAGTCTAGGTGCTTTTTACTAAGTGGCTTCCGTCAGGCCACTCTACCATAAAGGCCTGATTGGTGGAAAGCTACAGAGATGGTTGTCCATCTGGAAGGTTCTCCCATCTCCACAGAGGAACTCTGGAGCTCTGTCAGAATAGCCATCTGATTCTTGGTCACCTCCCTGACCAAGGTCCTTCTCCCTCGATCTCTAGGAAGAGATTCCTTCGACCTCATGGCTTGGTTTTTGCGCTGATGTGTGCCTTTCCAAATCATGCCCAATCAATTTAATTTACCACAGGTGGAATCCAATCAAGTTGTAGAAACATCAAGGATGATCAATGGAAACAAGGTGCACTGGAGCTAAATTTCTAGTCCCATAGCAAAGGGTCTAAATACTTATGTAAAAGAGGTATTTCTGTGTTATTTTTAATACATTTGCAAAAATGTCTAATCCTGTTTTCACTGTCATTATGGGGTATTGTGTGTAGATTGAAGGAAACGTATTTAATCATTTTTAGAATAAGGCTGTAACGTAACAATGTGGAAAGTGAAGGGGTCTGAATACTTTCTGAATGCACTGTATGTCATAGCTTTAATATGAACAAAGAGGAAAGTGTTTGTCCTCAGGCCTGGAATGAAAGCAAAAGTAATTCTGCTATCCAAGAATGGTAAAGCAGCCTTTACTGGTTTTAACAGATGACCGATCAGCTCTTTGCAAACTTTTTGACCAAATACAACAGACTTTCAGCAGGCTTATAAAAAAGGGCACTCCATGTGTACTGCACGGACACTGACTGGTTGACAGAAATGTATAAAAAATATCCTAGGAGCTGTTAGATTTCAGCAGCCTTTGATATTATTGACCATAACCTGTTGTCAGAGATATATATCTAATAGAACTGAGGGTTTGTGTTACTGGAAGCTTCTCTGTCGAACATGAAGGGTGTGGTGTACCACAGGGCAGCTCTCTGGGCCCTCTACTCTTTTCTATTTTTACCAATGACCTGCCACTGGCATTAAACAAAGTAGTTGTGTCCATGTATGCTGATAATTCAACCATATACCCATCAGCAACCACAGCTAATGAAGTCACTGAAACCCTTAGAGTTGCAGTCTGTTTTGGAATGGGTGGCCAGTAATAAACTGGTCTTGGAACGTTTCTAAAACTAAGAACATTGTATTTGGTACAAATCATTCCTTAAGTTTTAGATCTCAGCTGAATCTGGAAATGAATGGTGTTGCTGTTGAACAAGTTGAGGAGACAATTACTTGGTGCTAACTTAGATTGTAAACTGTCATGGTCAAAACACACAGATTCAATGCTTGGACAAATGGGGAGAGGTCTGTCTGTAATAAAGAGCCTCTGCTTTTTCGACACCACACATCAAGAAGCAAGTCCTGCAGACTCTAGTTTTATCTTGTGTAGGGCTGGGCGATATGGCCTTAATATATATTTTTTCAAACGATATCGAAACTCAGCAAAAAAAGAAACGTCCTCTGTCAACTGCTTTGATTTTCAGCAAACTTAACATAAGATTCAACAACTGAACAAGTTTCACAGACATGTGACTAACATAAATTGAATAATTTGTCCCGGAACAAAGGGGGAGGGTCAAAATCAAAAGTAACAGTCGGTAACAGTATCTCCTCCTCATGGACTGCACCAGATTTGCCAGTTCTTGCTTTGAGATGTTACCCCACTCTTCCACCAAGGCACCTGCAAGTTCCCAGACATTTCTGGGGGGGAATGGCCCTAGTCCTCACCCTCCGATCCAACAGGTCCTAGACGTGCTCAATGGGATTGAGATCTGTGCTCTTCATTTGCCATTTCAGAATATTGATATTCCTGTCTATACTGCAGGAAATCACGCACAGAACGAGCAGTATGGCTGGTGGCATTGTCATGCTGGAGGGTCTTGTCAGGATGAGCCTGCAGGAAGGGTACCACATGAGGGAGGAAGATGTCTTCCCTGTAACGCACAGCGTTGAGATTGCCTGCAATGACAGCAAGCTCAGTCCGATGATGCTGTGACACCGCCCCAGACCATGACGGACCCTCCACCTCCAAATCGATCCCGCTCCAGAGTACAGGCCTCGGTGTAACGCTCATTCCTTCGACTACAAACACGGATCTTAGGCGTTTCACAGTACGGACATTGCCCTGGCCACATCTGCAGTCCTGATGCACTCCCCCCCTATTTATTTCTGCAGTGAGGAGTCACCCCCTTTAGAGAATCATTTGTAACTTATCAGCAGGGTCCATTTCAGAATGATGGAGGCCACTGTGTTCTTGAGGACCTTCAATGCTGCAGACATTTTTGGTACCCTTCCCCAGATCTGAGCCTGAGCTTCCTTCAACCTCATGGCTTGGTTTTTGCTCTGACATGCACTTTCAAACAATGTCAAATCAATTGAATATACCACAGGTAGACTCCTAGTTGTAGAAACATCTCAAGGATGATCAATGGGAACAGGAGACACCTGAGTCTCATAGCAAAGGGTCTGAATAATTATGTAAATAAAGTATTACATTTAAAAAAACATTTCTAAAAACCTGTTTTCTCTGTCATTATGGGGTATTGTGTAGATTGAGGAGGACAATTATTTATCTAATCCATTTTAGAATAAGGCTGTAACATAACAAAAGGTGGAATAGGTGAATGGGTCTGAATTCTTTCCGACTGCACTGTATCTACAGTTTAAAATATTACATTTCACAACACTTTGTGTTCCCTCAGACCACGACTATCACACATCTACAATACAGTACCCGTGTCTGTGTATGAGTCTGCCCGTGTGTCTCTTCACAGTCCCCTGCTGTTCCATAAGATAATTAAAAATCTGATTCTACTGCATCAGTTACTTGAGTTCCATAAACAGTTGAAGTCTTAAGTTTACATACACTTAAGTTGGAGTCATTAAAACTTGTTTTTCAACCACTCCACAAATTTCTTGTTAACAAACTATAGTTTTGGCAAGTCGGTTAGGATATCAACTTTGTGCGTGACAAGTAATTTTTCCAACAATTGTTTACAGACAGATTATTTCACTTATAATTTACTATATCACAATTCCAGTGGGTCTGAAGTTTACATACACTAAGTTGACTGTGCCTTTAAACAGCTTGGAAAATTCCAGAAAATAATGTATTTGCTTGAGAAGCTTCTGATAGGCTAATGGACATCATTTGAGTCAATTGGAGGTGTACCTGTGGATGTATTTCAAGGACTACCTTCAAACTCAGTGCCTCTTTGCTTGACATCAATGGGAAAATCTAAAGAAATCAGCCAAGAGCTCAGAAAAAAAATGGTAGACCTCCACAAGTCTGGTTCATCCTTGGGAGCAATTTCAAAATGCCTGAAGGTACCACGTTCATGTGTACGAACAATAGTAGGCAAATATAAACACCATGAGACATGGGGACAAAGACCATACTTTTTGGAGAAATGTCCTCTGGTCTGATGAAACAAAATTAGAACTGTTTGGCCATAATGACCATCATTATGTTTGGAGGATAAAGGGGGAGGCTTGCAAGCCGAATAACACCATCCCAACCGTGAAGCACTGGGGTGGCAGCAGCATGTTTTGGGGGTGCTGTACTGCAGGAGGGACTGGTGCACTTCACAAAATAGATGGCATCATGTGGCAGGACAATAGATATAAATATATTGAAGCAACATCAAGACATCAGTCAGGAAGTTAAAGCTTGGTCGCAAATGGGTCTTCCAAATGGACAATGATCCCAAGCATACTTCCAAAGTTGTGGCAAAATGGCTTAAGGACAACAAAGTCAAGGTATTGGAAAAAAATCACTTGTGGGAAGCTTGTGGAAAGCTATCCAAAATGTTTGCCAAGTTAAACAATTTAAAGGCAATGCTACCAACTACTAATTGAGTGTATGTAAACTTCTGACCCACTGGGACTGTGATGAAAGAAATAAAAGCTGAAATAAATCACACTACTATTATTCTGACAACTCACATTCTTAAAATAAAGTGGTGATCCTAACTGACCTAAGACAGGGAATTTTTACTAGATTTAAATGTCAGGAATTGTGAAGAACTGAGTTTAAATGTATTTCTCCAAGGGGTTTGTAAACTTCTGACTTCAACTGTATGTAATAACACGGGTCCTGTTTCAGTAATAATATCAGACCTTCTTGTTGCGTGTCCGATAATCTACCATTTATATAGGAGTGGTTAAAACATGCTAATAATGGTCCACTGAGTACATCAAAACAAGTTGTGTAAACATCCGCTGGTCTGCCATCCAGCCCTGCAGTTTTCCTTGAAGGCCCCAATTGCATCAAGAATTTCCTCCTCTGTAATTTGGCCTTCACATGAGCCTCTGTACAGATATTAATTTTATATTATTATTATTAGGAAAAAAATCCATATAATTAGTTTCAGTTAGTGGAGATGGAGGAGACTGAAACGAAAACATATTCTTAAAGTACTTTACTTCCTCTTTCAAAATATAATTTGGTTGATTCATGCATGACTCCATTTGTAGCATTTCTTTATTGAAGATCGAAAAATAATTTGATGCATTTTTCGCCATCTCCCATCCAGTTCGCTTTATTTGATAATATATTACACTGGATTTTTCTTGAATTAAGTTCCTCCATTTATTTTCCCTCGAACTTATTCTGTGCTACCAGACTTAACACACTGCACAATTTATAGTCCAATATTTACACGTGGATGGGGGATCCTTCTGATATTATAATTAAGTTAAAATGTTTATTCTATTAAACTGAGCCATTTACTTATGTTCCTATTCTTATATTTTCTTATTGTAATTGAAGGAACCTGCTAGTAAGCATCTCGTTGGACGATGTATTTTCCCGATACGCATGGTATACTGAACAACTAATACAACTTCAACTATTTTTACCAGGGAGATCAGATTGGCAACTCAAGTGCATTGTGATTATTTAACTAGGCAAGTCCGTTAAGAACAAATTCTTATTTTCAATGACGGCCTAGGGACAGTGGGTTAACTGCCTTGTTCAGGGGTAGAACGACAGATTTTTACCTTGTCAGCTCGGGATTCGATCTTGTAACTTTTCAGTTACTAGTCCAACGCTCTAACCACTAGGCTACCTGCCGCCCCAATAAGTGCATCGATGACGTTGTCCCCACAGTGACCGTACGTACATATCCCAACCAGAAGCCATGGATAACAAGCAACAGCCTCATCGACACCTATAAGATATCCCGCTATGCCCTCTGACGGTTCATCAAACAAGCAAAGCATCAATACAGTAATAAGATTTAATCCTACTACACTGGCTCTGACGCTCGTCAGATGTGGCAGGGCTTGAAAACTATTACAGACTACAAAGGGAAACCCAGACGCGAGCTGCCTAGTGACGAGAGCCTTCAAGGCAAGCAACACTGAAGCAAGCACGAGAGCACCAGCTGTTCTGGATGACTGTGATAACGCTCTCGGTAACCGATGTGCGCAAGACCTTTAAACAGGTGAACATTCACAAAGCCGCTGGGCCAGATGGATTACAGTGTCAGTGTCTCCTGACCCCTCCTGTCTCAGCCTCCAGTATTTATGCTGCAGTAGTTTGTGTCGGGGGGCTAGGGTCAGTTTGTTATATCTGGAGTACTCCTCCTGTCCTATCCGGTGTCCTGTGTGAATTTAAGTATGCTCTAATTCTCTCTTTCTATCTCTCGGAGGACCTGAGCCCTAGGACCATGCCTCAGGACTACCTGGCATGATGACTCCTTGCTGTCCCCAGTCCACCTGACCGTGCTGCTGCTCCAGTTTCAACTGTTCTGCCTGTGATTATTATCATTTGAACATCTTGGCCATGTTCTGTTATTATCTCTACCCGGCACAGCCAGAAGAGGACTGGCCACCCCACATAGCCTGGTTTCTTCCTAGGTTTTGGCCTTTCTAGGGAGTTTTTCCTAACAACCGTGCTTCTACACCTGCATTGTTTGGGGTTTTAGGCTGGGTTTCTGTACAGCACTTTGAGATATCAGCTGATGTACGAAGGGCTATATAAATACATTTAATTTGATTTGATTACCAGGACGTGTACTCAAAGCATGCACTAACCAATTAGCAAGTGTCTTCACTGACATTTTCAACCTCTCCCTGACTGAGTCTGTAATACCTACATGTTTCAAGCAGACCACAATAGTCTCTGTTCCCAAGAACACTAAGGTAACCTGCCTAAATGACTACCGACCTTTAGCACTCACGTCTGTAGCCATGAAGTGCTTTGAAAGGCTGGTCATGGCTCACATCAACACCATCATCCTGGAAACCCTAGACCCAGTCCAATTTGCATCTGCCCCAACAGATCCACAGATGACGCAATCTCAATCCACCTGTCCCTTTTCCACCTGAACAAAAGGAACACCTATGTGAGAATGCTGTTCATTGACTACAGCTCAGCGTTCAACACCATAGTGCCCACGAAGCTCATCACTAAGCACCTCCCTCTGCAACTGGACCCCTTGACGAGCCGCCCCCAGGTGGTAAGAGTAGGCAACAACACGTCTGACACGCTGATCCTCAGGGGTGCGTGCTTAGTCCCCTCCTGTACTCCGTGGCCTAACATGACCCTGACGACAACAGTGGTAGGCCTGATCACTGACAACGATGAGACAGCCTATAGGGGGGAGGTCAGTGAACTGGCAGTGGTGCCAGGACTAAGCAATGTGAGCAAGACAAAGGAGCTGATCGTGGACTACAGGAAAAGGCGGGCCGAACAGGCCCCCATTATCAACAGGGATGTAGTTGAGCGGGTCGAGAGTTTCAAGTTCCTTGGTGTCTACACCAACAATCTATCATGGTTCAAACACACCAAGACAGTCGTGAAGCAGGCACAACAAAACCTTTTTCCCCTCAGGAGCCTGAAAAGATTTGGCATGGGTCCCCAGATCCTCAAAAAGTTTTACAGCTGCACCATCGAGAGCATCCTCTTCAAAAGCCAAGTCAACAAACAGATCACTGACCATCTCAAATCCCACCGTACCTTCTCTGTGCAATCCGGTTTCCGAGCCGGTCACACCTCAGCCACGCTCAAGGTACTAAACGATATCATAACCGCCATCGATAAAAGACAGAACTGTGCATCCGTCTTTATCGACCTGGCCAAGGCTTAAGACTCTGTCAATCACCATATTCTTATCGGCAGACTCAGTAGCCTCGGTTTTTCTAATGACTGCCTTGCCTGGTTCACCAACTACTTTGCAGACAGAGTTCAGTGTGTCAAATCGGAGGGCATGTTGTCCGGTCCTCTGGCAGTCTATGGGGGTACCACAGGGTTCAATTCTCGGGCCAACTCTTTTCTCTCTCTATATATATATATATATATATATCTCAATGTTGCTCTTGCTGCGGGCGATTCCCTGATCCACCTCTACGCAGACGACACCATTCTGTATACTTCTGGCCCTTCCTTGGACACTGTGCTATCTAACATCCAAACAAGCTTCAATGCCATACAACACTCCTTCCGTGGCCTCCACCTGCTCTTAAACGCTAGTAAAACCAAATGCATGCTTCTCAACCGTTCGCTGCCTGCACCCGCACGCCTGACTAGCATCACCACCCTGGATGGTTCCGACCTAGAATATGTGGACATCTATAAGTACCTAGGTGTCTGGCTAGACTGCAAACTCTCCTTCCAGACTCATATCAAACATCTCCAATCCAAAATCAAATCTAGAGAGTCGGCTTTCTATTTCGCAACAAAGCCTCCTTCACTCACGCCGCCAAACTTACCCTAGTAAAACTGACTATCCTACCGATCCTCGACGATGTCATCTACAAAATAGCTTCCAATACTCTACTCAGCAAACTGGATGCAGTTTATCACAGTGCCATCCGTTTTGTTACTAAAGCACCTTATACCACCCACCACTGCGACCTGTATGCTCTAGTCGGCTGGCCCTCGCTACATGTTCGTCGCCAGACCCACTGGCTCCAGGTCATCTACAAGTCTATGCTAGGTAAAGCTCCGCCTTATCTCAGTTCACTGGTCACGATGTCAACACCCACCCGTAGCACCCGCTCCAGCAGGTGTATCTCACTGATCATCCCTAAAGCCAAAACCTCATTTGGCAGCCTTTCCTTCCAGTTCTCTGCTGCCTGGGACTGGAACGAATTGCAAAAATCTCTGAAGTTGGAGACTTATCTCCCTCACCAACTTCAAACATCTGCTATCTGAGCAGCTAACCGATCGATGCAGCTGTACATAGTCCATCGGTATATAGCCCACCCCTTTTACCTACCTCATCCCCATACTGTTTTTATTTGATGTACTTTTCTGCTCTTTTGCACACCAGTATCTCTACCTGCACATGTTCATCTGATCATTTATCACTCCAGTGTTAATCTGCTAAATTGTAATTATTCACTCCTATGGCCTATTTATTGCCTACCTCCTCATGCCTTTTGCACACAATGTATATAGATTCTTTTTTTTCTCTACCGTTACTTGTTTATTGTTTACTCCTCTTGTGTTGTTGTCTGTTCACACTGCTATGCTTTATCTTGGCCAGGTCGCAGTTGCAATTTTTTTTAACCTTTATTTAACCAGGCAAGTCAGTTAAGAACAAATTCTTATTTTCAATGATGGCCTAGGAACAGTGGGTTAACTGCCTGTTCAGGGGCAGAACGACAGATTTGTACCTTGTCAGCTCCGGTTAATAGTCCAACACTACCACTAGGCTACCCTGCCGCCCCTGGTTGCAAATGAGAACTTGTTCTCAACTAGCCTACCTGGTGAAGTAAAGGTGAAGTAAATAAATAAAAAATCCCGACTGGTTGCATCACCGCCTGGTGACTCCCCACTTAAGACGCTACAGAGGGTAGTGCGAACAGCCCAGTACATCACTGGGAACAAGCTTCCTGCCATCCAGGACCTATATAATAGGCAGTATCAGAGGAAAGCCCAGAAAATTGTCAGAGACTCCAGTCACCCAAGTCATAGATTGTTCTCTGCTACCACACGGCAAAAGGTACCGGAGCGCCAAGTCTAGGACAAAAAGGCTCCTTAACAGCTTCTACCCCCAAAGCCAGAAGACTGCTGAACAATTAATCAAATGGCCACCCGGACTATTTACATTGACACACATCTCCCCTTTTGTTTGTACACTGCTGCTACTCCCTGTTTATTATCTATACATAGTCCCTTTACCTTAACTAACCTGTACCCCCTGCACACTGACTCTGTACCGGTACCCCCTGTATATAGCCTCCACATGGACTCTGTACCGGTACCCCTGTATATAGCCTCCACATGGACTCTGTACCGGTACCCCTGTATATAGCCTCCACATGGACTCTGTACCGGTACCCCTGTATATGTCCTCCACACTGACTCTGTACCGGTACCCCTGTATATAGCCTCCACATGGACTCTGTACCGGTACCCCTGTATATGTCCTCCACACTGACTCTGTACCGGTACCCCTGTATATAGCCTCCACATGGACTCTGTACCGGTACCCCTGTATATGTCCTCCACACTGACTCTGTACCGGTACCCCTGTATATAGCCTCCACATGGACTCTGTACCGGTACCCCTGTATATAGCCTCCACATTGACTCTGTACCGGTACCCCCTGTATATAGCCTCCACATTGACTCTGTACCGGTACCCCCTGTATGGAGCCTCGTTATTGTTATTCTTAGTGTTACTTTTTATTTTAGTCTACTTGGTAAATCTTTTCTTCTTCTTGAACTGCACTGTTGGTTAAGGGCTGGTAAGTAAACATTTCACGGTAAGGTCTACATGTGAACTGCACTGTTGTATTCGCCGCATGTGACAAATAAAGTTTGATGTGATGTCATCCCTCTACCAGATTGATCCCTACCAACCAGTCAGAGAGGAGAAGTCTACTCCACCTCAGGTTTGATGTCAGAGATGAGACTGTATAGGAGGCTGATGAAGACCTGGGAAGGCTGTTCAGGCCTCACAGAGTTGACATGAACTATGCTGGATGTTGGGCTCTGGCCGGTTCTGACTCCAAAGAGCATCATTAAAGCATTGTGTGGACAACGGCGGAGCGTTCAGTAACACAGGGCAGGCAGCTGCTTCCTTCATTTCCATTCTGGAGACTCTAGAAGCAATGCAGCATCTTACATTTGACTCATCCAGAGCGACTTGGTTAGTTCATTCTGTACCTTGGCGTGCTCAGACTCCCTGCAGCAACACACTAGAGAAAGGTCAGATTCCATAAAGTGCACTATTGACCAGGGTCCATAGGGCTTTAATCAAATGTAGTGCACTATTAACCAGGGTCCATAGGGCTTTAATCAAATGTAGTGCTCTATTAACCAGGGTCCATAGGGCTTTAATCAAATGTAGTGCACTATTAACCAGGGTCCATAGGGCTTTAATCAAATGTAGTGCACTATTAACCAGGGTCCATAGGGCTTTAATCAAATGTAGTGCACTATTGACCAGGGTCCATAGGGCTTTAATCAAATGTAGTGCACTATTGACCAGGGTCCATAGGGCTTTAATCAAATGTAGTGCACTATTAACCAGGGTCCATAGGGCTTTAATCAAATGTAGTGCACTATTAACCAGGGTCCATAGGGCTTTAATCAAATGTAGTGCACTATTAACCAGGGTCCATAGGGCTTTAATCAAATGTAGTGCACTATTAACTAGGGTCCATAGGGCTTTAATCAAATGTAGTGCACTATTAACCAGGGTCCATAGGGCTTTAATCAAATGTAGTGCACTATTAACTAGGGTCCATAGGGCTTTAATCAAATGTAGTACACTATTAACCAGGGTCCATAGGGCTTTAATCAAATGTAGTGCACTATTAACCAGGGTCCATAGGGCTTTAATCAAATGTAGTGCACTATTAACCAGGGTCCATAGGGCTTTAATCAAATGTAGTGCACTATTAACCAGGGTCCATAGGGCTTTAATCAAATGTAGTGCACTATTAACCAGGGTCCATAGGGCTTTAATCAAATGTAGTGCACTATTAACCAGGGTCCATAGGGCTTTAATCAAATGTAGTGCACTATTAACCAGGGTCCATAGGGCTTTAATCAAATGTAGTGCACTATATAGGGGATAGGCCCATAGGGCTTTAATCAAATGTAGTGCACTATGTAAGGGATAGGGTGCAATTTGGGATGCATTCCCAAAATCTCAGAAGCTGCGAGTGACTAGATTTCTTGCCAAATTATTTGATTTGTTTCCACTAAACTGCAGATTATGCAGAGAGGCTCTAGAAACACAATGTGGTGTGCCTCAGAGATTCAAGTTCAACCATATATTGGGGAATTGTAATCTGAACCTCAGAGAAATAACATCCTTGTGTGTATATATAACATACACTGCAGAGTATTTTACATGTGAACCATTATTGGGCACTGTTGCCTACTTATTTTTATCACCACAACACTCCAAACTGGTCACACTTGTAACGCAGCCAGTCTTTCATTCAAAACCTGTCATTGTGCATTCATTTTGGATTGTAAACATCTCCCCACAGAACCATTCATGTGAAATGTAATGAACATTGGCTTACATCACCAAAACATAATATTTTCACTGTATTCGGTTTAACTATCAGTTAAACCTATAGCAAACAACGCAAGAGACGTGTTTCAAATCACCCTTAGAAGTCATGATGTTACTGTAGATTACCCAACTAAACTGACAGAAAACCTATAATCAATGAAGACATCCTCCAACATCAGTCATGCAAAAAAACGGTTAGATTTTTCAGATATAATTGTAACATAAGTGTACAGTTTTTATTTAATTAGGCAAGTCAGTTATGAACAAATTCTTATTTACAATGACAGCCCACCCTGGCCAAACCCTAACCTGGACAACGCTGGGCCAATTGTGCGCCGCCCTATGGGACTCCCAATCACAGGCGGTTGTGATACAGCCTGGAATTGAACCAGGGTCTGTAGTGACGCCTCCAGCACTGAGATGCAGTGTCTTAGACCGCTGAACCAGGGTCTGTAGTGACGCCTCCAGCACTGAGATGCAGTGTCTTAGACCGCTGAACCAGGGTCTGTAGTGACGCCTCCAGCACTGAGATGCAGTGCCTTAGACCGCTGAACCAGGGTCTGAAGTGATGCCTCCAGCACTAGAAATAGCATAAACTCCTCTCTACATGAGGCCTGGCACTAGTCTTCAAAGTATCATACAGAATCATATTATCAATCCAGACTGATAGTTGCACAGCACCACAACAGTAGATAAATGAACAGTTTAGGGTCAACCTTTAGGTTTAGAGAATTTAACTCTGGACTGACAAGCCCCCCCTCCAAAACCAGTTCCCCTCTAATCAGGAACTGGTTTAGACCTGGGACACCAGGTGGGTGATTCCCCTCTAGTCAGGGCCTGGTTTAGACCGGGGACACCAGATGGGTGCAATTAATTATCAGATAGAACAGGAAACCAGCAGGCTACAGACCTTGTAGGGTAAGAGTTGAATATCCCTGGTTTAGAGCACACATCCATGCACTCTTGAGAATCACAGGTACATGAACGTAGCCTCAACCCGTTTGAACATGTACTAACACGCCAAAAAATACCCCCCCCCCCCAAAGACGTCTCATTCTTGATGAAACCATAGCGTTTGACATTGTCACAGTGTTGACTGCACCCAAGACTGTTGTCACAGTGTTGACTGCACCCAAGACTGTTGTCACAGTGTTGACTGCACCCAAGACTGTTGTCACAGTGTTGACTGCATCCAAGACTGTTGTCACAGTGTTGACTGTTCAAGACAAGACCTTTGTTACAGTGAAGAAGTGGAAGGGAACTGTACAGCTGAAGCGTTTCCCCCCCAAATCCTTCAAATAAACACTAAGCTATAGGTGAATGTTACTCATTAAATCAGATAATGGACCGCTTGGTAGAAGGTTTGTCTTAAATGCTACACTATATAGGGAATAGGGCTCCATTGGACACCGACTCGGTCTGCTCTGCAGAGCAACACTACACCCCTCATCAGGGGTCCTGAGGAGTGAGGGTTCAACCACAGTAGCCTGTTCTGTCTTTGGTAGGCTAGGTGGTTACCAGATTGGTGTGTCCATTAGCATCTCTTGACTTGTTAAACATGATGACGGGATAGTTAGCATCTCTTGACTTGTTAAACACAATGATGACGGGATGGTTAGCATCTTGACTTGCTAAACACAATGACGGGATGGTTAGCATCTCGACTTGCTAAACACAATGACGGGATGGTTAGCATCTCGACTTGCTAAACACAATGACGGGATGGTTAGCATCTCGACTTGCTAAACGCAATGACGGGATGGTTAGCATCTTGACTTGCTAAACACAATGACGGGATGGTTAGCATCTTGACTTGCTAAACACAATGACGGGATGGTTAGCATCTTGACTTGCTAAACACAATGACGGGATGGTTAGCATCTTGACTTGCTAAACACAATGACGGGATGGTTAGCATCTCGACTTGCTAAACACAATGACGGGATGGTTAGCATCTCGACTTGCTAAACACAATGATGGGATGGTTAGCATCTTGACTTGCTAAACACAATGACGGGATGGTTAGCATCTTGACTTGCTAAACACAATGATGACGGGATGGTTAGAAAGGATCTGTAGCGATAACAACACTTAGACATTCTGATTTTCTCTACATTTCTTTGGTTGCGTCCCAGATGGCACCCTATTCCCTATATAGTGACCAGGGCCCATAGTAGTGCACTACACAGGGAATAGGACACAGTCCTGTATCTATTGAAGAGACAGGATGAGGTGCAAACAGACAAAAGCAGCTTTTTCAAAAAGGCAACATAGGTAGAAAAATCCTCATTTGCATGGTTCCAATGGAGAGGTGTTTGAAACGACCTGAATGCATCACCGTTAGCCTGGCTTGTCCCCTCTAACTGGTGATAATGACCTACGAGTTGAAGACAGCACAGATCATGAACTCAGGCTTAAATCACCATAGCCTTTTAATTAGAAGTGATGTAGATCTATAACAGAATGAAAAGAGAGTCAACCTCTTATCGCTCCCTTTATACCAAACGACCGCTGTTGTCCTCCTACTGATGGGCCAGCTCAACTCTGAGGCCTGATTCTTTCTGGAATATTTACTTATATTGTAAATCCAATCCTGACAGTTAAAATCTGTGTTGTTTAAGAAGACAAAGGGTTAAATTAGTTGACTCTTTCTTCACTCTGCTCACCCTAACCCCCCCTGGCCTCCCCTAACACAGGATCTGACCTCACAGGGCTCAACATGGAAAATACTAAAACTACAAAACAATATTCATCAACATCTTAAAAGTAATATTCATTTTTTTTATAGAATCATGGAAAAAATAAAAATGACTTATTGACTGGTCCCTCTTAGGTCAGTTTGACCTTTTCTCTGACCGGTTTATATTATAACTGAAGCTTGACAATCCTTTCTGCTGCGGTGTGATGCGACTGGCTGGCTGTTCACCACAGACATAGAAGTCTGTCTCAAATGGAACCCTACTCATCTAGTAACGCAGTACATGGTGAATATGATGCCACCTGAGACGGGGTTCGTTTTGAGTCGGATCCATAGGAGCTTCCTGGATGGACAGTCGTGTGGCCTTCTGGAGAATCTGTCCCCCATGTGAAGGCTAGTATAGAACACTGCTACATCATCACCCCACTGATACACCTGCCATACACCTCGTACTCTGTCCCCGTACATTTAACTGGAACTTTCCATGCGCCTTGGGCCATCTAAATGTTACCACCGACCAAAAACACTCCGGACATGAGATTTAATCAAGACTTCCCATCCAGACTGCCAACATCTCTTCTATATGAATAAAACCCTTAAACCAGTAGGAAAGCTTTCTCCCTCCCTATAGCCTGTCTACCTTATCCCTCCACCTGTATCACCACCCAGCCTACCTTATTCCTCCACCTGTACCACCACCCAGTCTAACTTATTCCTCCACCTGTATCACCAACCAGTCTACCTTATTCCTCCACCTGTATCACCAACCAGTCTACCTTATTCCTCCACCTGTATCACCAACCAGTCTACCTTATTCCTCCACCTGTATCACCACCCAGTCTACCTTATTCCTCCACCTGTATCACTACCCAGTCTACCTTATTCCTCCACCTGTACCACCACCCAGTCTACCTTATTCCAGTCTACCTTGTCCCTCCACATGTATCACAACCCAGTCTACCTTATCCCTCCACATGTATCGCCACCCAGTCTACCTTATCCCTCCACATGTATCACCACCCAGTCTACCTTATCCCTCCACATGTATCACCACCCAGTCTACCTTATCCCTCCACATGTATCACCACCCAGTCTACCTTATCCCTCCACATGTATCACCACCCAGTCTACCTTATCCCTCCACATGTATCACCACCCAGTCTACCTTATCCCTCCACCTGTATCACCACCCAGTCTACCTTATTCCTCCACCTGTATCACCACCCAGTCTACCTTATCCCTCCACATGTATCACCACCCAGTCTACCTTATCCCTCCACATGTATCACCACCCAGTCTACCTTATCCCTCCACATGTATCACCACCCAGTCTACCTTATCCCTCCACCTGTATCACCACCCAGTCTACCTTATCCCTCCACCTGTACCACCACCCAGTCTACCTTATTCCAGTCTACCTTGTCCCTCCACATGTATCACAACCCAGTCTACCTTATCCCTCCACATGTATCACCACCCAGTCTACCTTATCCCTCCACCTGTATCACCACCCAGTCTACCTTATCCCTCCACCTGTATCACCACCCAGTCTACCTTATCCCTCCACCTGTATCACCACCCAGTCTACCTTATCCCTCCACCTGTATCACCACCCAGTCTACCTTATCCCTCCACATGTATCACCACCCAGTCTACCTTATCCCTCCACATGTATCACCACCCAGTCTACCTTATCCCTCCACCTGTATCACCACCCAGTCTACCTTATCCCTCCACCTGTATCACCACCCAGTCTACCTTATCCCTCCACATGTATCACCACCCAGTCTACCTTATCCCTCCACATGTATCACCACCCAGTCTACCTTATCCCTCCACATGTATCACCACCCAGTCTACCTTATCCCTCCACATGTATCACCACCCAGTCTACCTTATCCCTCCACATGTATCACCACCCAGTCTACCTTATCCCTCCACATGTATCACCACCCAGTCTACCTTATCCCTCCACATGTATCACCACCCAGTCTACCTTATCCCTCCACATGTATCACCACCCAGTCTACCTTATCCCTCCACATGTATCACCACCCAGTCTACCTTATCCCTCCACATGTATCACCACCCAGTCTACCTTATCCCTCCACATGTATCACCACCCAGTCTACCCTCAACCATCACATTATTTTATCTTTCATATTAGCAGACATGGATAAAACACCTCTCCTCCTCTGCTGTCCTGTCTTTCTCTCTACTCTTCTGTAAAACGAGCTTGCCCACTCAGTAAACAGAAGTGGATTTCAGGCTAGCTGTGAAAAAAGCTGGCATAAATATTAGGTCAGTCTGTAGTAGTAGCCCTGGAGTCAGCCAGCCAGTCAGTCAGCCAGCCAGCCAGGAGAGTTTATATCTCAGTCTGAATGCAGCCACTCCTCACAGGGCTGGAAGGCTGCTGGGATACGACACCTCCGTCCAACATGTTGTTATTGGTCTCCTTCAGGACCTCCTCCACCGCGAGGGAGTCCAGCTCCTCCTGCGTCGTCCTCATCAGCCCTAAGCTCTCCTCGGCGATGTAGAGGAGCATACCTCCTCCTACCCCTCCTTCTGTGTAGACGGGGGCCGCGGAGGAAGGTGAGGAGGAGGATGCAGCGGGACAGTTCTCCAGATGGTCGTTCTCCACCTCCGGCAGGGCGGTGACGGTGACCAGGTCTGTTCCCAGGGAGGTGAGGGGGCGCTGGGGGTGGAGGTCAATGCAGCAGGGGGTGAGAGGAGGAGGTCTGGAGGTCTCCGGATCAGAGCAGCTAAACTCTGATAAGTGGCTGCAGTGGGAGTCTGCTACGGAGGGCAGGGAGCCGCTGAGGGAGTCGAACTCTGAGGAGTTAGTGCTGCGCTGCTCTAGGAGCTGAGCATCCATGTCCTCACGGGTCTCCTGGATCTTAGTTCCTCCGCTGGTCTTCTTAGTCCTCAGCTTGCCCTTGCTCTTCTTGCCCCCCGAGGAAGAGGGGTCCTTCACCCATTTGGAGGAGCGAGACTCATGGGGGCAGCCGGAGGGACACACTCCAACCCCTCTCCCCTCGCCGTTGGCGTCGTCCAGGCTGCTGCTGTTGCTATGGTGATGTAGTTTCTTCTCCTGCTTCCCCTCCATGTCCACCTCCAGATTACCCTCTCTGTAACCATGAAAACAAGACATGTTAACACCACCTCCAGACGGTTCTATGTAACCATGACAACAAGACATGCTAACAGGTTGGTGATTGGTGATCAAATAGGGACAGTAGTATTTGGTGACTGCAAAACCATCTAGTTGTGAAGACGACAACAATGTCAACTACCAGAACTGAACCAGTGCTACGGAGGGTGCTGACCTGTCCAGAGGCATGTAGTTGAGAATGGATCCAGCCATTGCTTTGGTGCTAGTGTTGTCACTGATGGTCCCCAAGCTGACATTGGCCGACTCTCCACTCAGACTACCCTGCTCCTTCTGAACGTCAGCCTGGACCTCCAACCTGGGTAGAGAAGGAGATAAACATCAGACAGTGTTGTGAGGAAGGACAGAGATAGTGTTGTGAGGAGGAAGGACAGATAGATGGCACAACATTTGAATACGTATTACTTTTGTTTTATAAATAAAGATATGCAACACCAGCACTCCTGTGTGAAAAAGTATTTGTCCCCTTACTCTCACTAACTGGTTGTGCCTCCTTTAGCTGCACTGACTCCAACCAAACACTTCCTGTAGTTGTTGATCAGTCTCTCACATCATTGGAGGAATTATGGCCCACTCTTCCATGCAGAACTGCTGTAAATCAGCAACATGTCAGTTTTCGAGCATGAACTGCTCGTTTCAGGTCCACAACATCTCAAATCGGGATTAAGTCTTTCACTAGGCCATTCCAGAACTTTACATTTAAAAAAAATCCAAGATGGCGCTGCAGTAGGACGTGTGTGTTTGTCTGTCTTATCCCGTGTAAATAGCCAGTCTTTCGCGTATATATCTTAATTTTACTTTCTATCTACGAACTAATTATACTTTCCTCACCCAATGTGGTACGGATCTGCTATTTTCATTCCTTATAACTGGAACTTCCATCAGGTGCTAGCCAGCTAACTAGAACCTAGTCTTTATTAGCCATGGCTAGCGGTCCTCTAGCCAGCTAACTAGAACCTAGTCTTTATTAGCCATGGCTAGCGGTCCTCTAGCCAGCTAACTAGCACCTAGTCTTTATTAGCCATGGCTAGCGGTCCTCTAGCCAGCTAACTAGCACCTAGTCTTTATTAGCCATGGCTAGCGGTCCTCTAGCCAGCTAACTAGCACCTAGTCTTTATTAGCCATGGCTAGCGGTCCTCTAGCCAGCTAACTAGCTAATAGTCTTTGTTAGCCACGGCAAGCAGTCCTCTCCTTTTTACCCCATCATCAGCCAGCCTTAGCTCAGAAAACACCAGCCAGTCTGCACAGTGCGATATCAACCCAGAGCATATCGGACTGCTTCTCTCTACCACATCACCGATTCCTGCCGCTCTGGATCATTACACCGGATCATCGCAGCTAGCTAGCTGCAAACGAGTGGCTACTGTTCGCTAACGCTTCTGTCCCAAAGCAAGCACCAGTTAGCCTTGAGCGAGCCTCGAGCCAGGCCCATATACCAACTAATTCTAGGGCTACAATACCTCCTTTGCCAATTGGCCTGGACCCTTTATTGTCGGCACGGAGCCCCACCGATCCATCACGACTGGACTGCCGACATGATCGCCCGATGTGGTCTCAACAGGCTATTCTGTAACAATGTCGCCGAAGAACCATCCACTAGCCCCAGCCTGTTAGCTTTTCTGAACGCTGTGTCCCCTGCTTGCCTAGCGTAGTAATGACTACCGAACGGCACCCTGACTCACCTAGCGTAGTAATGACTACCGAACAGCACCCTGACTCACCTATTGCTGCTCTTTTGACCCTATGATCACTCGGCTACACAGCTGATGCCGCCTGGACTGTTTCAATAACACGGTACCTCATTTTGTTTATCTGTCTGCCCCAGCCTCAAACTCAGGTCCTGTATGTACCTCACTGACCCTCTGCCCGTTCATCACCATTTACCCGTTGTCGTCTTAGCTCTCCTGATCAACACCTGTGATTGCTTTTTGCCTCTCTCTAATGTCAATATGCCTTGTCTACTGCTGTCTTGGCTAGTTTTTACTGTTTTGTTTCACTTTAGAGCCCTCAGTCATGCTCAAAATGCCTTAAATAGCTCTTTCATCCCACCCCACACAGATGCGGACCTCACCTGGATAAACTTGTCCCCTCCAGAGATGAAACCTGCCATCGTCACTCAACGCCTAGGTTTACCGGCGCCGACAGAGATTACCGGCGCCGTACTTCCGGCGCCGACAGAGATGGCCGCCTCGCTTCGCGTTCCTTACAAGCATTTCGCTACACTCGCATTAACATCTGCTAACCATGTGTATGTGACAAATAAAATTTGATTTGATTTGATACCTCCACTGTACGCACATCCTACCATACCCTTGTCTGTACATTAAGCCTTGAATATATTCTACCACACCCAGAAATCTGCTCCTTTTACTCTGTTCCGAACATACTAGATGACCAGTTTTGATAGCCTTTAGCCGCACCCTTATCCTACTCCTCCTCTGGTGATGTGGAGGTTAACCCAGGGACCTGTAGCCCCGAGTACTACACCTATTCCCCAGGCGCTCTCATTTGTTGACTTCCGTAACCGTATAAGCCTTGGTTTCATGCATGTCAACATCAGAAGCCTCCTCCCTAAGTTTGTTTTACTCACTGCTTTAGCACACTCCGCCAACCCTGATGTCCTTGCCGTGTCTGAATCCTGGCTTAAGGAAGACCACCAAAAATTCTGAGATTTCCATCCCTAACTACAACATTTTCCGTCAAGATAGAACTGAAAAAAGGGGGAGGAGTTGCAGAGTTCTGTCATACCATCCAGGTCTGTGCCCAAACAGTTAGAGCTTCTACTTTTAAAAATGCACCTTTTCAGAAACAAGTCTTGTTTTTGACCCAGCAGTGCCCTGGACACCATATGTGAATTAATTGCCCCCCCATTTATCTTCAGCGTTTGTAATGTTAGGTGACCTAAACTGGGATATGCTTACCCCGGCAGTCCTACAATCTAAGCTAGATGCCCTCAATCTCACCCAAATTATCATGGAACCGACCAGGTACAACCCTAAATCTGTAAACACAGACACCCTCATAGATATCATCCTGACCAACCTGCCCTCTAAATACACCTCTGCTGTCTTCAACCAGGATCTCACCGATCACTGCCTCATTGCCTGCATCCGTAATGAGTCCTCATCACTGTTAAACGCTCCCTAAAACACTTCAGCGAGCAGGTCTTTCTAATCGACCTGGCCGGGGTATCCTGGGAGGATATTGACCTCATCCCATCAGTAGAGGATGCCTGGTTATTCTTTAAAAGTGCCTTCCTCACCATCTTAAATAAGCATGCCTCATTCAAAAGATTTAGAACTAGGAACAGATATAGCCCATGGTTCACTCCAGACCAGACCGCCCTTGACCAGCACAAAAACATCCTGTGGCGTACTGCATTAGCATCGAATAGCCCCGGCGATATGCAACTTTTCAGGGAAGTTAGGAAAGTAAAGGCAAGCTTTTTCAAACAGAAATTTGCATCCTGTAGCACAAACTCCCAAAAGTTCTGGGACAACTCCCAGGTGCCCACTGCACTGAGGCTAGGAAACATTGTCACCATTGATAAATCTACGATAATCAAACATTTTTCTACAGCTGGCCATGCTTTCCACCTGGCTACCCCTGCCCAGGTCAACAGCCCTGCACCCCCCACAGCAACTTGCCCAAGCCCTCCCCATTTCTCCTTCACCCAGATCCAAGAGCTGGCCACCTGGCCAAACTGATCAATCGGGGGAGAAGGGCCTTGGTCAGGGAGGTGACCAAGAACCCGATGGTCACTGACAGAGCTAAAGAGTTTCTCTGTGGAGATGGTTGTCCTTCTGGAAGGTTCTCCCATCTCTGCAGCATTCCACCAAATCAGGCCTTTATGGTAGAGTGGCCAGACGCACGCCACTCCTCAGTAAAAGGCATGGCGGCCCGCTTGGACTACACCAAAAGGCAGCTAAAGATTCTCTGGTCTGATGAAACCAAGATTGAACTCTTTGGCCTGAACGCCAAGCGTCACGTTTGGAGGAAAACTGGCACCATCCCTACGGTGAAGCATGGTGGTGGCAGCATCATACTGTGGGGATGTTTTTAAGCGGCAGGGACTGGGAGACTAGTCTGGATCGAGGGAAAGACGAACGGAAGAAAGTAGAGAGAGATCCTTGATGAAAATCTATGAAATCAAAGACAGACTTCTAAAGAAGCCTGAATTATTCTGAACAGTAAGTTAAAGGGATTCTTGCTTCTCCACTCTAGTACCCTACCTGTTATAACAGTTGACCATGGCGCTGCCAGACAGAGATCCGGTGATGCTGGCCCCAGCCAGAGCCATGGTGGAGGCATTCTCACTCAGGTTGTCCCTCATGGCGCCCATCCGGTCCATGTGGCTCCCGCTGGCACTCAGACTGCCTGTCATGCCCCCCACACTGCCCTCTCCAATGCTGGGGTTGTGTCTGGTCTCTGCCACCGATGTGGCGTCTGAGGAGAATAATATAATACCTGTCACTTCAGATGCCACATTACACAGGGCCATGTTCAGCGGGACACAACATTGTGGATAATGTTCAGAAGGACGTTTGTTCTCAGTAACATATTATCATTATCTTTTTGTCTACTGAACAGGGCCCAAAGATAGATTTTTCACCATCACCTGATCAGGTGATGAGGTGGTGGAGGAGATGAGTGGTGATGAGGTGGTGGAGGAGATGAGTGGTAATGAGGTGGTGGAGGAGATGAGTGGTAATGAGGTGGTGGAGGAGATGAGTGGTAATGAGGTGGTGGAGGAGATGAGTGGTAATGGTGGTGGAGATGAAATGAGTGGTAATGGTGGTGGAGGAGAAGAGTGGTAATGGTGGTGGAGGAGAAGAGTGGTAATGGTGGTGGAGGAGAAGAGTGGTGGTGAAGGTGAGAGGTGAGTGGTGATAGAGGTGAGTGGTGGTGGAGAAGGTGAGAGGTGAGTGGTGATAGAGGTGAGTGGTGGTGGAGAAGGTGAGAGGTGAGTGGTGATAGAGGTGAGTGGTGGTGGAGAAGGTGAGAGGTGAGTGGTGATAGAGGTGAGTGGTGGTGGAGAAGGTGAGAGGTGAGTGGTGGTGATGAGGTGGTGGAGAAGGTGAGAGGTGGTGGTGGAGGTGAGTGGTGATGAGGTGGTGGTGGAGATGAGTGGTGATGGTGATGAGGTGGTGGAGATGAGTGGAGATGAGTGGTGATGGTGGTGAGGTGGTGGAGGAGATGAGTGGTGAGTGGTGGTGGAGGAGATGAGTGGTGAGTGGTGGTGGAGGTGAGTGGTGGAGAAGGTGGGAGGTGAGTGGTGGTGGAGAAGGTGAGAGGTGAGTGGTGGTGGAGAAGGTGAGAGGTGAGTGGTGGTGATGAGGTGGTGGAGATGAGTGGTGAGTGGTGGTGGAGGAGATGAGTGGTGAGTGGTGGTGGAGGAGATGAGTGGTGAGTGGTGGTGGAGGAGATGAGTGGTGAGTGGTGGTGGAGGAGATGAGTGGTGAGTGGTGGTGGAGGAGATGAGTGGTGAGTGGTGGTGGAGGTGAGTGGTGGTGGTAGAGGTGGTGAGTGGTGATGAGGTGGTGGTGGTGGTGATGAGGTGGTGGAGAAGGTGAGTGGTGGAGAAGATGAGGTGAGTGGTGGTGATGAGGTGGTGGAGAAGGTGAGAGGTGGTGGAGGTGAGTGGTGAGGTGGTGGTGGTGGAGATGGTGAGTGGTGGTGGAGGAGATGAGTGGTGAGTGGTGGTGGAGGAGATGAGTGGTGAGTGGTGGTGGAGGTGAGTGGTGGAGAAGGTGAGAGGTGAGTGGTGATGGAGGTGAGTGGTGGTGGAGAAGGTGAGGTGAGTGGTGGTGATGAGGTGGTGGAGAAGGTGAGAGGTGGTGGTGGAGGTGAGTGGTGATGAGGTGGTGGAGGAGATAAGTGGTGGAGGAGATAAGTGGTGGAGAAGGTGAGAGGTGAGTGGTGGTTGAGGTGAGTGGTGGTGGTAGAGGTGGTGAGTGGTGGTGGAGAAGGTGAGAGGTGGTGGTGGAGGTGAGAGGTGGTGGTGAGTGGTGATGAGGTGGTGGTGGTGATGAGGTGGTGGAGGAGATAAGTGGTGGAGAAGGTGAGAGGTGAGTGGTGGTCATGAGGTGGTGGAGAAGGTGAGAGGTGGTGGAGGTGAGTGGTGATGGAGATGAGTGGTGATGGTGGTGGAGGAGATAAGTGGTAATGGTGGTGGTGAGGTGGTGGAGGAGATGAGTGGTGAGTGGTGGTGGTGGTGAGTGGTGGAGAAGGTGAGAGGTGAGTGGTGGTGGAGGTGAGTGGTGGAGAAGGTGAGAGGTGAGTGGTGATGGAGGTGAGTGGTGGTGGAGAAGGTGAGGTGAGTGGTGGTGATGATGAGGTGGTGGAGAAGGTGAGAGGTGGTGGTGGAGGTGAGTGGTGATGAGGTGGTGGAGGAGATAAGTGGTGGAGGAGATAAGTGGTGGAGAAGGTGAGAGGTGAGTGGTGGTTGAGGTGAGTGGTGGTGGAGAAGGTGAGAGGTGAGTGGTGGTGATGAGGTTGTGGAGAAGGTGAGAGGTGGTGGTGGAGGTCAGTGGTGATGATGAGGTGGTGGAGGAGATAAGTGGTGGAGAAGGTGAGAGGTGAGTGGTGGTGATGAGGTGGTGGAGAAGGTGAGAGGTGGTGGTGGAGGTGAGTGGTGATGGTGGTGATGAGGTGGTGGAGGAGATGAGTGGTGAGTGGTGGTGGAGGAGATGAGTGGTGAGTGGTGGTGGAGGTGAGTGGTGGAGAAGGTGAGAGGTGAGTGGTGATGGAGGTGAGTGGTGGTGGAGAAGGTGAGGTGAGTGGTGGTGATGAGGTGGTGGAGAAGGTGAGAGGTGGTGGTGGAGGTGAGTGGTGGTTGAGGTGGTGAGTGGTGGTGGAGAAGGTGAGAGGTGAGTGGTGGTGATGAGGTAGTGGAGGAGATAAGTGGTGGAGAAGGTGAGAGGTGAGTGGTGGTGATGAGGTGGTGGAGAAGGTGAGAGGTGGTGGTGGAGGTGAGTGGTGATGAGGTGGTGGAGGAGATAAGTGGTGAAGGTGGTGAAGGTGGGTGGTGGAGAAGGTGAGAGGTGGTGGAGGTGAGAGGTGGTGGTGAGTGGTGATGAGGTGGTGGAGGAGATAAGTGGTAGAGAAGGTTAGAGGTGAGTGGTGGTGATGAGGTGGTGGAGGAGATAAGTGGTGGAGAAGGTGAGAGGTGAGTGGTGGTTGAGGTGAGTGGTGGTGGAGAAGGTGAGAGGTGAGTGGTGGAGAAGGTGAGAGGTGGTGGAGGTGAGTGGTGATGAGGTGGTGGTGGAGGTGAGTGGTGATGAGTGGTGATGAGGTGGTGGAGATGAGTGGTGATGAGGTGGTGGAGATGAGTGGTGATGGTGGTGGAGGAGATGAGTGGTGATGTGGTGGTGGAGGAGATGAGTGGTAGTGGTGGTGAGGTGGTGGAGGAGATGAGTGGTGGTGGAGGAGATGAGTGGTGAGTGGTGGTGGAGGTGAGTGGTGGAGAAGGTGAGAGGTGAGTGGTGATGGAGGTGAGTGGTGGTGGAGAAGGTGAGAGGTGGTGATGAGGTGGTGGAGAAGGTGAGAGGTGGTGGTGGAGGTGAGTGGTGATGAGGTGGTGGAGGAGATAAGTGGTGGTGGAGGTGAGAGGTGGTGGTGGAGGTGAGAGGTGGTGGTGAGTGGTGATGAGGTGGTGGTGGTGATGAGGTGGTGGAGGAGATAAGTGGTGGAGAAGGTGGTGAAGGTGGGTGGTGGAGAAGGTGAGAGGTGGTGGTGGAGGTGAGAGGTGGTGGTGGTGATGAGGTGGTGGAGGAGATAAGTGGTGGAGAAGGTGAGAGGTGGTGATGAGGTGGTGGAGATGAGTGGTGATGGTGGTGGAGGAGATGAGTGTGATGGTGGTGGTGGAGGTGAGAGGTGGTGGTGGAGGTGAGAGGTGGTGGTGGAGGTGAGAGGTGGTGGTGGAGGTGGAGGTGGTGGTGAGTGGTGATGAGGTGGTGGAGGAGATAAGTGGTGAGAAGGTTAGAGGTGGTGGTGGAGGTGAGTGGTGATGAGGTGGTGGTGGTGATGAGGTGGTGGAGATAAGAAGAAGGTGGTGAAGGTGGGTGGTGGAAGATGAGTGGTGTGGAGGTGGAGGTGGTGGTGGTGATGAGGTGGTGGAGAGATAAGTGGTGGAGAAGGTGAGAGGTGGTGATGAGGTGGGTGGATGGTGGTGGAGGAGATGAGTGGTGATGGTGGTGGAGGTGAGAGGTGGTGGTGGAGGTGAGAGGTGGTGGTGGAGGTGAGAGGTGGTGGTGGAGGTGAGAGGTGGTGGTGGAGGTGAGAGGTGGTGGTGAGTGGTGATGAGGTGGTGGAGGAGATAAGTGGTAGAGAAGGTTAGAGGTGAGTGGTGGTGATGAAGTGGTGGTGGAGGTGGTGGTGGTGATGAGGTGGTGGAGGAGATGAGAGGTGGTGGGAGAAGGTGAGAGGTGGTGGTGGAGTGGTGGTGGTGGAGGTGAGAGGTGGTGAGTGGTGGTGGAGGTGAGATGGTGATGAGGTGGTGGAGAGATAAGTGAGAAGGTGAGTGGTGGTGATGGAGGTGGTGGTGGTGATGAGGTGGTGGAGGAGGGGGTGGAGAAGGTGAGTGGTGATGAGGGTGGTGGTGGAGATGAGTGGTGATGGTGGAGAAGGTGAGAGGTGAGGGTGGAGGAGAAGGTGAGAGGGGGTGGAGGTGAGTGGTGATGGGTGGTGGTGGAGATGGTGGTGATGGTGGAGATGAGGTGAGAGGTGAGAGGTGGTGGTGGGAGGTGAGTGGTGGTGGAGAAGGTGAGAGGTGAGTGGTGGAGAAGGTGAGAGGTGAGTGGTGGTGGAGAAGGTGAGAGGTGAGTGGTGGTGATGAGGTGGTGGTGGAGGTGAGTGGTGGAGAAGGTGAGAGGTGAGTGGTGGTGATGAGGTGGTGGAGAAGGTGAGAGGTGAGTGGTGGAGATGAGTGGTGATGGTGAGAGGAGATGAGTGGTAATGGTGGTGGTGAGTGGTGGAGTAGATGAGTGGTGAGTGGTGGTGGAGTAGATGAGTGGTGAGTGGTGGTGGAGATGAGTGGTGAGTGGTGGTGGAGGTGAGTGGTGGAGAAGGTGAGAGGTGAGTGGTGGTGATGAGGTGGTGGAGAAGGTGAGAGGTGGTGGTGGAGGTGAGTGGTGATGATGAGGTGGTGGAGGAGATAAGTGGTGGTGAAGGTGGGTGGTGGAGAAGGTGAAAGGTGGTGATGAGGTGGTGGAGGAGATAAGTGGTGGAGAAGGTGAGAGGTGAGTGGTGAGGATGAGGTGGTGGAGAAGGTGAGAGGTGGTGGTGGTGGTGAGTGGTGATGAGGTGGTGGAGGAGGTGAGTGGTGATGAGGTGGTGGAGGAGATAAGTGGTGGAGAAGGTGAGAGGTGAGTGGTGGTTGAGGTGAGTGGTGGTGGTAGAGGTGGTGAGTGGTGGTGGAGAAGGTGAGAGGTGGTGGTGGAGGTGAGAGGTGGTGGTGAGTGGTGATGAGGTGGTGGTGGTGATGAGGTGGTGGAGGAGATAAGTGGTGGAGAAGGTGAGAGGTGAGTGGTGGTTGAGGTGAGTGGTGGTGGTGGTAGAGGTGGTGAGTGGTGGTGGAGAAGGTGAGAGGTGAGTGGTGGTGATGAGGTGGTGGAGAAGGTGAGAGGTGGTGGAGGTGAGTGGTGATGAGGTGGTGGAGGAGATGAGTGGTGATGGTGGTGGAGGAGATGAGTGGTGGAGAAGGTGAGAGGTGAGTGGTGGTGATGAGGTGGTGGAGAAGGTGAGAGGTGGTGGTGGAGGTGAGTGGTGATGGTGGTGATGAGGTGGTGGTGGTGATCAGGTGGTGGAGGAGATAAGTGGTGGAGAAGGTGAGAGGTGAGTGGTGGTGATGAGGTGGTGGAGAAGGTGAGAGGTGGTGGTGGAGGTGAGTGGTGATGGTGGTGATGAGGTGGATGAGGAGATAAGTGGTGGAGAAGGTGGTGAATGTGGGTGGTGGAGAAGGTGAGAGGTGGTGGTGGAGAGTGGTGATGAGGTGGTGGTGGAGATAAGTGGTAGAGAAGGTTAGAGGTGAGTGGTGGTGATGAGGTGGTGGAGAAGGTGAGAGGTGGAGGTGGTGGTGATGAGGTGGTGGAGGAGATAAGTGGTGGAGAAGGTGAGAGGTGAGTGGTGGTTGAGGTGAGTGGTGGTGGTAGAGGTGGTGAGTGGTGGTGGAGAAGGTGAGAGGTGAGTGGTGGTGATGAGGTGGTGGAGAAGGTGAGAGGTGAGTGGTGATGGTGGTGGAGGAGATGAGTGGTGGTGGAGATGGGTGGTAGTGGGTGGAGATGAGTGGTGGTGGAGATGAGTGGTGGGTGGAGATGAGTGGAGATGAGTGGTGGTGGAGATGGGTGGTGGTGGAGATGGGTGGTGGTGGAGATGGGTGGTGGTGGAGATGAGTGGTGGTGGTGGATGAGTGGAGATGGTGGATGGTGGTGGATGAGTGGAGATGGTGGATGGTGGTGGATGAGTGGAGATGGTGGTTGGTGGTGAGTGGAGATGGGTGGTGGCGAGTGGAGATGGGTGGTGGCGAGTGGAGATGGGTGGTGGCGAGTGGAGATGGGTGATGGCGAGTGGAGATGAGTGATGGCGAGTGGAGATGAGTGATGGCGAGTGGAGATGAGTGATGGCGAGTGGAGATGGGTGATGGCGAGTGGAGATGAGTGATGGCGAGTGGAGATGAGTGATGGCGAGTGGAGATGAGTGATGGCGAGTGGAGATGAGTGATGGCGAGTGGAGATGAGTGATGGCGAGTGGAGATGAGTGATGGTGAGTGGTGGTGAGTGGAGATGAGTGGTGGTGAGTGGAGATGAGTGGTGGTGAGTGGAGATGAGTGGTGGTGAGTGGAGATGAGTGGTGGTGAGTGGAGATGAGTGGTGGTGAGTGGAGATGAGTGGTGGTGAGTGGAGATGAGTGGTGGTGAGTGGAGATGAGTGGTGGTGAGTGGAGATGAGTGGTGGTGAGTGGAGATGAGTGGTGGTGAGTGGAGATGAGTGGTGGTGAGTGGAGATGAGTGGTGGTGAGTGGAGATGAGTGGTGGTGAGTGGAGATGAGTGGTGGTGAGTGGAGATGAGTGGTGGTGGAGATGAGTGGTGGTGAGTGGAGATGAGTGGTGGTGGAGATGAGTGGTGGTGGAGATGAGTGGTGGTGGAGATGAGTGGTGGTGGAGATGAGTGGTGGTGGTGATGAGTGGTGGTGGTGATGAGTGGTGGTGGATGGTGGTGGGTGAGTGGTGAGTGGAGATGGTGGATGGTGGTGAGTGGAGATGGTGGTTGGTGGCGAGTGGAGGTGGTTGGTGGCGAGTGGAGATGGGTGGTGGCGAGTGGAGATGGGTGGTGGCGAGTGGAGATGGGTGGTGGCGAGTGGAGATGGGTGGTGGCGAGTGGAGATGGGTGGTGGCGAGTGGAGATGGGTGGTGGCGAGTGGAGATGGGTGGTGGCGAGTGGAGATGGGTGGTGGCGAGTGGAGATGGGTGGTGGCGAGTGGAGATGGGTGGTGGCGAGTGGAGATGGGTGGTGGCGAGTGGAGATGGGTGGTGGCGAGTGGAGATGGGTGGTGGCGAGTGGAGATGGGTGGTGGCGAGTGGAGATGGGTGGTGGCGAGTGGAGATGGGTGGTGGCGAGTGGAGATGGGTGGTGGCGAGTGGAGATGGGTGGTGGCGAGTGGAGATGGGTAGTGGAGATGAGTGAGATGGGTAGTGGAGATGAGTGGTGGTGAGTGGAGATGAGTGGTGGTGAGTGGAGATGAGTGGTGGTGAGTGGAGATGAGTGGTGGTGAGTGGAGATGAGTGGTGGTGAGTGGAGATGAGTGGTGGTGAGTGGAGATGAGTGGTGGTGAGTGGAGATGAGTGGTGGTGAGTGGAGATGAGTGGTGGTGAGTGGAGATGAGTGGTGGTGAGTGGAGATGAGTGGTGGTGAGTGGAGATGAGTGGTGGTGAGTGGAGATGAGTGGTGGTGAGTGGAGATGAGTGGTGGTGAGTGGAGATGAGTGGTGGTGAGTGGAGATGAGTGGTGGTGGGCGGAGATGAGTGGTGGTGGGCGGAGATGAGTGGTGGTGGGCGGAGATGAGTGGTGGTGGGCGGAGATGAGTGGTGGTGGGCGGAGATGAGTGGTGGTGGGCGGAGATGAGTGGTGGTGGGAGGAGATGAGTGGTGGTGGGCGGAGATGAGTGGTGGCGGAGATGACTCACCAGTTGCAGCCGCTGCACTTCCGACGTTCATCTCATTCTCGTCATCAAAATCGATGCGGACCCCTTTCCCGTTACCGGCGGAGACGCCACACCCACCGCTGCGACATAGAGAGATGGGCACCACCCCGTAGACGTATGCCAGCATGATGGGCACGCCGATACCTGGAGACACAATCAGAAAGCACAGAAGCTCCTGCTAATCGTGGATCTGAATGACATACTAAAGAAGAATATCATACAACGCTCCCCTGGGAGTGACAGAGGATATTGAAGATGGCTTGTCTGGTATAGAGACCAGTTAACATTTTAACTCAACTAACCTCTAGATATGATAAGAGCACTAGGGAGAGGGACTTACCAACAGTAACTGCTGCCACCACGGGGGAGACAATGACAGATAAGGTCACGCCACCTGCTATCACCAAGTTCCTCTTATGTTTGGAGATGTCCTTTCCTTCATAGCGATTGTGAATCTGAGAGGAGAGGGAGGAGGAAGAGAAGATGAGTTGGAGGAAGAGAGGGGAAGAAGAGAAAGCGGAGAGGTAGGAAGAAGAGGGATGAAGGAGGAGGAGAGGGATGAAGAGGAAGGAGATGGATGACGAGACAAGAGGAGGAGAGGGGGGAGGTGGTGAGGGTAAAGGAGGAGAGGAAAGAGAGGATGTCAGTAACAGGGACGTCACAGACTTTAACACAGGGGGATTACGGACTGCAGCAGCCCCCAGATAGATAAACCAAACCCATCCAAACCAAACTAAAAGCCTCATTAAGGATGACCCTGATCTTAATGAACAACTAAGCTCCTACTTCCAACTAGAGCTCAGCTAAAGTTAGACAGTGGATCGTTATTTTTGTAATCATATGTTGCCCAACATGTTTGTTGCAGGGTTCCGTTAGCTGGTAAATGCTGTTTTTGACAATAAATACAATGGTTGCCAGCCAAACTGTCAGGAATAGCAGTGGATGATATTCTTCACAGGATAAATCCTCAAGCTGCATGTGTGTGTGCTTCTATTTTTACTCATGCAGAAGAGGTGAGGTCCTCATAAAAGGACTTCAGCTAAGTGTACCCCTACTGCGTAAGATTGTGCTGATTATCCGTTTGCAGTGTGCCCCCCGAGAGGGGATTCTTCACCAAAACAGAGTGAAGACTGCCTCCAGATCAGTCCTTCAGGACAACGTAGCGAGGCTGATGAGCATCAAGCTGCTCCAAGGAGTTGGACAGTTTTGACTTCCCGCTTCCCGTTTTGACTTCCCGGACAACTTTGAGCAGACAAAGTTCCACCGTAAACGCAAGTAAATTAGAGGCAAATTGTGTTGGTCAGGCACGTCCTAGCAGTTGTGCTGCCTCTCTGGATAAGATCAACATGTGTCAGGTTTTTATTTTACCTTTATTTAACTAGGCAAGTCAGTTAAGAAGAAATTCTTATTTTCAATGACGGCCTAGGAACAGTGGGTTAACTGCCTTGTTCAGGGGCAGAACCACAGATTTGTACCTTGTCAGCTCGGGGATTTGAACTTTCAACCTTTCGGTTACTAGCCCAACGCTCTAACCACTAGGTAGGATGGAGTGGATTGATAGATTAGCGTAAGTAATGTGTATCATGCACAATTGGTGCATTTCAGTTGAGCTTGGAAACAAAATATCGTTGCCAACTATTCACATCGGAGTTACAATGTTATCAATCACTAGGCAGCTGTCAATGGGATTTATATGTTTAAATGAATGATTAGAATATTCCACCCTGAAACCATATGATTGTATGAAATTAATTAGAATCATGAGATTATTCTAATGATGTATGTGGTTTTAGTCAGTCGAATTATACATCCGTGAGTGTAGTTTTTAGTCAGAATTAGGGTATAACAATATATCTGTACAATATATGTCTATTGTAGTATCTTAAAAACAGAACGTCTGAGCAAGATTCGGTGCCGACCTTGGCTGGGGGCCACAGAGTACTTCCCAGGGTCTCCCTGTCTTGAGGGAGGACGGGGAGTGATTCTCACGGACTCCCCTAATCTTTGTCGGCTGGGTAGCAGGACAGTGTGTGCGTAGGATACCTAATGTTTGTGTGTGAAAGTATGTGCGTAAGAAGCCAGTATAAAATGAATGGTTTTGTACAACAGACCAGCGCTCTCATGAAATAACTTTTTTGACTATTTAGCTGGGCCTCCGTCTGTTTCATTCGACCAGTATCTTGCCAATTCTAGGTTGCAGACTGAGTAGTATAATTGAATTGGGTTATGTACCTTGAGAACATAATTCTCATAACAGCAGCCCACTGTCTTACAGTAGGAAACAGTTAATCACTAGGCAGCCCACTGTCTTACAGTAGGAAACAGTTGTTAATCATTAGGCAGCCAACTGCCTTACAGTAGGAAACAGTTGTTAATCACTAGGCAGCCCACTGCCTTACAGTAGAAAACAGTTGTTAATCACTAGGCAGCCCACTGCCTTACAGTAGAAAACAGTTGTTAATCACTAGGCAGCCCACTGTCTTACAGTAGAAAACAGTTGTTAATCACTCATCTCTAAGAGACAGAACACGTCTCCTTCCTGAGTGGTATGACGGCTGTGTGGTCCCATGGTGTTTATACTTGCATACTATTGTTTGTACAGATGAATATGGTACCTTCAGGCGTTTGGAAATTGCTCCAAAGGATGAACCAGACTTGTGGAGGTCTACAATTCTTTTGAGGTCTTGGCTGATTTCTTTTGATTTTCCCATGATGTCAAGCAAAGAGGCACTGACTTTGAAGTTAGGCCTTGAAATACATCCACAGGTACACCTCCAATTGACTCAAATGTCAATTAGCCTATCAGAAGCTTCTAAAGCCATGACATAATTTCCTGGAATTTTCCAAGCTGTTTAAAGGCACAGTCAACTTAATGTATGTAAACTTCTGACCCACTGGAATTGTGATACAGTGAATTATAGGTGAAATAATCAGTCTGTAAACAATTGTTAGAAAAATTACTTGTGTCATGCACAAAGTAGATTTTCTAAACAACTTGCCAAAACTATAGTTTGTTAACAAGAAATGTGTGGAGTGGTTGAAAAACAAGTTTTAATGACTCCAACCTAAGTGTATGTCAACTTCCGACTTCAACTGTGTATCACATGACACAAGGCACGGCAGTTCAAATTAATTTAGCTAAACCTAACCCTTTTCCTTGCCTGCTACGAAAACTCAAATCTGACGTTAATTTGACAAAAGCTGGATCCCTGCTAGCCATGACCGTCCGGCCCTGGCGTTCATTTACAGTTTAATTTATTAGGCCTCATTTAAAATGTTCATGCCTAGGCTAAATTAAACGAGAGGCCTAGATTGAATTTGAAAACAGCTGTTTTGTTATTTATTTCTTAAAATGTTCATACAGATGGTTTATAGGACAGGTCGTTCACAAGTTATATTAGACAAATATATTTCTAGGTTGTGTTTTATTACAGTGTAGGTGGCTTGTTCTTCTAAGCTGAATGTTTTACCTTTAAGTGATAATCGTTTATGATTTATAGCAGGGATGAAGATGCAATGGGCAATGTTATGCTTTTCAATAAAACCCTATATTCTATTATTTTAAGATGATTTACAATAACCCTAAATGCGATTGAGAACCGTGGCTGGATGCTCTAATGTTTTACCCATCCAATGCATATGTATGTCTGGTCAATTTCTCAAATGTCCGGTCAATTAAAAATCTTGCCGGTCACGTTGTCCAGCACCAACCCTGGTTGGATCCCATACACTGGTTCGGTTTCAACCCCCCGTAGTGCTCTGCAGGTGCATCCTACACCATGTTGGCCATTACTCCCACCATAGACAGTCTGCCGTCTGACACTACTCAACGTCATAGATTCTAGACTGAGTCTCAGAACCCTGGTGTAGAATACTTTATCTAATCAATGGTTCTAATCTCATCTCCTAAAATGGCAAAAAAACAAACAAAAGACTTAGGCTGAGCAGACAGTAGAACCATCTGGAGACTGATGTAGTTGGACAGTCACATGACCTTCCCAGAACTGGGAATGGATGGTGTGTCAATACACCCAGTCAATATAAAGATACAGGCGTCCTTCCTAAGTCAGTTGCCGGAGAGGAAGGAAACCCATTGGGGATTTCACCATGAGGCCAATGGTGACTTTAAAACAGAGTTTAATGGCAGTGATAGGAGAAATCTGAAGATGGATTAACAACAGTTACGCCCCAATACTAACCTAAATGACAGAATGAAAAGGAAACCTGTACAGAATAAAAATATTCCAAAACATGAATCCTGTTTGCAACAAGGCACTAAAGTCATACTGCAAAAGAATGTGGCAAAGCAATAAACTTTTTGTCCTGAATACAAAGTGTTCTGTTTGGGACACATCCAATACTGAAGGTGCGTAGTCACTGAGAACCACACTCCATATTTCAAGCATAGTCGTGGCTGCATTATGTGGAACTACGTTGTAGCTTTGGCTGAATGTGGTGGCTGCATCAGGTGGAACTACGTTGTAGCTTTGGCTGAATGTGGTGGCTGCATCAGGTGGAACTACGTTGTAGCTTTGGCTGAATGTGGTGGCTGCATCAGGTGGAACTACGTTGTAGCTTTGGCTGAATGTGGTGGCTGCATCAGGTGGAACTACGTTGTAGCTTTGGCTGAATGTGGTGGCTGCATCAGGTGGAACTACGTTGTAGCTTTGGCTGAATGTGGTGGCTGCATCAGGTGGAACTACGTTGTAGCTTTGGCTGAATGTGGTGGCCAGGTGGAACTACGTTGTAGCTTTGGCTGAATGTGGTGGCTGCATCAGGTGGAACTACGTTGTAGCTTTGGCGGAATGTGGTGGCCAGGTGGAACTACGTTTAACCTCTGACACTAGCGCCTCTATTTCAGTTTCATAAAATAAAGAATGAATGAAACGGCGTTGTATATTCTCAACATAATTTAAAGGGATGATTTTGACCATATGCTTCATTTGGGGCATTTCGAAATGCAAATAGCCAAGGCTGTGCATGAGCATTGAGGCTGAGAACAATTGGTATTTCAATGTTTCTCTGCTACCGGTGTGCGTATAGCTCTCATAGGACACTTTTTCTATGCGTACGACCATTCTGAATTCTTTCGTAAGTAGCATTAGTCGATATTGATAAATGAGGCCCCAGATCTGCAATGCTCTAAGACTTACCCAGAAAAACTCCTCATTAAATCGCTACCGAAGGTCATTTTAACATTATTGACTCAGGCGTGTGAATACTTACGTAAATGAGATATTTCTGCATTTCATTTTCAATAAAATTGGCAAAAATGTCTAAAAACATGTTTTCACTTTCTCATTATGGGGTAGTGTGATATAGATGGGTGAGACACATCTCTTTAATCCAGGCTGAAACAACAAAATGTGGAAAAAGGGGTGTGAACACTTTCTGAAGGTACTGTAAATAATGAATTTATTAGTCCAATAATGTACATCGCAATTAAGGATTCTCTTTAAAGCAGCAGTAGCATTGGCAGCAACAGCTGTATGAAACACCTCCCTGTTTCCCTCTGTTTTCAATGTGCTACTAGTACAATCAGATTCCTTTAACTGTTTGTAGCTGTGCGTGTCAGTGGCTTTTGAGGGTCATCTATACACATTCCTAAAAAAAAGAGGGTCTAAACTATTCCTGTGTCCAAACTCACCTTCCTCCCCACGTAGACAGGGATGCCTATGATCATGGCGGGGATGGCAATGCCAGCGATCAGAGCGATGCCCACCGGTGCGCCCACCAGCGTGCCCAGCTGCCACAGAATCTTCTTCTTCCTGCTCCATGGCTTCTTACCCCAGAAGGTACATCCTGACGGGCTGGGGGAGAGAGAGAGGACATTACAACACCATCCTGACGGGCTGGGGGAGAGAGAGAGGACATTACAACACCATCCTGACGGGCTGGGGGAGAGAGAGGGACATTACAACACCATCCTGACGGGCTGGGGGAGAGAGAGGACATTACAACACCATCCTGACGGGCTGGGGGAGAGAGGACATTACAACACCATCCTGACGGGCTGGGGGAGAGAGAGAGGACATTACAACACCACCCTGACGGGCTGGGGGAGAGAGAGAGGACATTACAACACCATCCTGACAGGCTGGGGGAGAGAGAGAGGACATTACAACACCATCCTGACGGGCTGGGGGAGAGAGAGAGGACATTACAACACCATCCTGACGGGCTGGGGGAGAGAGAGGACATTACAACACCATCCTGACGGGCTGGGGGAGAGAGAGAGGACATTACAACACCATCCTGACGGGCTGGGGGAGAGAGAGAGGACATTACAACACCATCCTGACAGGCTGGGGGAGAGAGAGAGGACATTACAACACCATCCTGACGGGCTGGGGGAGAGAGAGAGGACATTACAACACCATCCTGACGGGCTGGGGGAGAGAGAGAGGACATTACAACACCATCCTGACGGGCTGGGGGAGAGAGAGAGGACATTACAACACCATCCTGACAGGCTGGGGGAGAGAGAGAGAGGACATTACAACACCATCCTGACAGGCTGGGGGGAGAGAGAGAGGACATTACAACACCATCCTGACAGGCTGGGGGGAGAGAGAGAGGACATTACAACACCATCCTGACGGGCTGGGGGAGAGAGGACATTACAACACCATCCTGACGGGCTGGGGGAGAGAGAGAGGACATTACAACACCATCCTGACGGGCTGGGGGAGAGAGAGAGGACATTACAACACCATCCTGACAGGCTGGGGGAGAGAAAAGGACATTACAACACCATCCTGACGGGCTGGGGGAGAGAGGACATTACAACACCATCCTGACAGGCTGGGGGAGAGAGAGAGGACATTACAACACCATCCTGACGGGCTGGGGGAGAGAGAGATGACATTACAACACCACCCTGACGGGCTGGGGGAGAGAGAGGACATTACAACACCATCCTGACGGGCTGGGGGAGAGAGGACATTACAACACCATCCTGACGGGCTGGGGGAGAGAGAGGACATTACAACACCATCCTGACAGGCTGGGGGAGAGAGAGAGGACATTACAACACCATCCTGACGGGCTGGGGGAGAGAGAGAGGACATTACAACACCATCCTGACAGGCTGGGGGGAGAGAGAAAGGACATTACAACACCATCCTGACAGGCTGGGGGGAGATTTGTTACTTTACTTTCACTGTCAGAGCAGGTTAGAAAAGCAATGTGTGCAAACCAATCATATCCCTTTCCCTCAATGAAAAAAGCAATGTGTGCAAACCAATCATATCCCTTTCCCTCAATGAAAAAAGCAATGTGTGCAAACCAATCATATCCCTTTCCCTCAATGAAAAAAGCAATGTGTGCAAACCAATCATATCCCTTCCCCTCAATGAAAAAAGCAATGTGTGCAAACCAATCATATCCCTTTCCCTCAATGAAAAAAGCAATGTGTGCAAACCAATCATATCCCTTCCCTCAATGAAAAAAGCAATGTGTGCAAACCAATCATATCCCTTTCCCTCAATGAAAAAAGCAATGTGTGCAAACCAATCATATCCCTTCCCTCAATGAAAAAAGCAATGTGTGCAAACCAATCATATCCCTTCCCTCAATGAAAAAAGCAATGTGTGCAAACCAATCATACCTTCCCCTCAATGAAAAAAGCTTCCCCTCAATGAAAAAAGCAATGTGTGCAAACCAATCATATCCCTTCCCTCAATGAAAAAAGCAATGTGTGCAAACCAATCATATCCCTTCCCTCAATGAAAAAAGCAATGTGTGCAAACCAATCATATCCCTTCCCCTCAATGAAAAAAGCAATGTGTGCAAACCAATCATATCCCTTCCCTCAATGAAAAAAGCAATGTGTGCAAACCAATCATATCCCTTCCCTCAATGAAAAAAGCAATGTGTGCAAACCAATCATATCCCTTTCCCTCAATGAAAAAAGCAATGTGTGCAAACCAATCATATCCCTTTCCCTCAATGAAAAAGCAATGTGTGCAAACCAATCATATCCCTTTCCCTCAATGCAAACCAATCATATCCCTTTCCCTCAATGAAAAAAGCAATGTGTGCAAACCAATCATATCCCTTTCCCTCAATGAAAAATCATATCCCTTTCCCTCAATGCAATGTGTGCAAACCAATCATATCCCTTTCCCTCAATGAAAAAGCAATGTGTGCAAACCAATCATATCCCTTTCCCTCAATGAAAAAAGCAATGTGTGCAAACCAATCATATCCCTTTCCCTCAATGAAAAAAGCAATGTGTGCAAACCAATCATATCCCTTTCCCTCAATGAAAAAAGCAATGTGTGCAAACCAATCATATCCCTTCCCTCAATGAAAAAAGCAATGTGTGCAAACCAATCATATCCCTTTCCCTCAATGAAAAAAGCAATGTGTGCAAACCAATCATATCCCTTCCCCTCAATGAAAAAAGCAATGTGTGCAAACCAATCATATCCCTTTCCCTCAATGAAAAAAGCAATGTGTGCAAACCAATCATATCCCTTCCCCTCAATGAAAAAAGCAATGTGTGCAAACCAATCATATCCCTTCCCTCAATGAAAAAAGCAATGTGTGCAAACCAATCATATCCCTTTCCCTCAATGAAAAAAGCAATGTGTGCAAACCAATCATATCCCTTTCCCTCAATGAAAAAAGCAATGTGTTAGACATTTACATTAAAGAGCAGCTGCCTTTAAAAAGCAACACATCTCTTTGAAAACAGCCCATGTGGCATCACTATGAGTCAGAAAGTTATTCTAGGGTAAAAATGTACTACAAAGTGTAAATAGGATCCTTTGTCATAAAGTCTGTCTTGTCTAAAATGGAGTTTGGAACATCCGTGCGTCACACAATATGTAAATGAAGGTTGGGTCCATTTGTCCACTAACATGGGGAGAGCAGCTGCAGTGTTTGCTGTCGATCCAATAGACATACCCACCCATCTTTGTTTCCGGAAGCCAACAGGTTGAGAAATACTGCATCAAACACCTTAGTTAGATGTCAAACTGCTCAACTAAAACATCCAACAAAAATTTCCAACATTTATTACAGATGTCTTGAGTTATCTTGGACTCATTCTGGTAAAAAAAATATGTTTTTTTCCTAATGAGCAACAGAAAAGCATAGGTACCAATCAGCGTGTTCAGTGGTTCTAACATTGGTCATTCATCAAACGCTCTGATCCAAAGTGACTTAATTGAATGTAATGCCTATGAGGTAGGTAAAACAACCACATATCACAGGCATTACAAATGAAACTCAATCCGTACAGGAAAGACAAGTGTGAGAGTTAGTTGAAGACATGGTTGTTGTTTGTCAGCCCCTCACCTCAGGTAGTGCAGGTCAGAGATCTCCTTCATGCAGAGCCAGCAGAACTCACAGCCGCACACGGCACAGGTCATGTGGTTACAGCTGCCGTCGTTCATCTTGATGATGTAAGCAGCGCAGCGAGGACACGGCTTGATGTCATCAGCTGGTGACGGTGAGAGAGAAGGAACGGACAGATCAGATTCATCCTCTGTGTGAACTGATAAGAGCTGTGAGGAGGTATGAGCTGTGAGGAGGTATGAGCTGTGAGTGAGTGTTACCTGCAGCACCACTCTCCTGGCTGTAGTTGAGAGATGAGGAACGGAAGGTGCGTAGCCTCAGGCTCTGGGCTCTCTGCTGCCGGGCGGCATCACACGTCTGGTTGGGGTGCCACAGCTGTTTACAGTGGTAACAGAACTCTGTGCCACACCCCTCACGCCCACACGTGATCTTAGGACAGCTGGCACAGCCAAAGGCAATGACTGCATACCTGGGGAAAGGAGAACAAAAACAAAAATGGTGGCCATTAGTCCCAGAGGTTTCGGCTAGAATCAGTACTGCAGAAGGACACCAGGGGCGATAGGGGGGGGGCTTTATGTGGCTCATCGCAGTCTAGCGACTCCTTGTGGCGGGCAGGGCTGACCTCGGTCGTCAGGTGAACGGTGTTTCCTCCGACACATTGGTGCAGCTGGCTTGGGGTTAAGCAAGAGGGTGTTAATAAGTGCAGTTTAGCTGGTCATGTTACGGAAGACGCATGACTCGACCTTCGCCTCCTAAGCCCGTTGGGGAATTGCAGCAATGCAACAAGATTGAAATTGGGGAGAAAGGTGGGTAAAAAAATAAATTGATCTAGCAAGGAGAAACACACAGGTTTAACCCATTTACATCAAATTGAAGTTACCCAATTTACAACCTCTTAACCCCATCGGTCCCGAGACCCCAGCAAAAATAATCGCTTCATTTATGTGCGTATCAAGTAGAGATCGACCGGTTAATCGGAATGGCCGATTAATTAGGGCCGATTTTTTTACACCTCTATTTTATCTTTAGGCAAGTCAGTTAACACATTCTTATTTACAATGACGGCCTAGGAATGAGGCAGAACGACAGATTTTGACCGTGTCAGCTCGGGGGTTCCAATCTTGCAACCCTACAGTTAACTAGTCGAACGCTCTAATCACCTGCCTCACGAGGAGGCTGCCTGTTACGCGAATGCAGTAAGCTAAGGTAAGTTGCTAGCTAGCATTAAACTTATCTTATAAAACAATCAACGACTGTCGTTGCTCCAATATGTACTTAACCATAAACATCAATGCCTCTCTTAAAATCAATACACAAGTATATATTTTCAAACCTGTATATTTAGCTAAAATAAATCCAGGTTGGCAGGCAATATTAACCAGGTGAAATTGTGTCACTTCTCTTGCGTTCATTGCACGCAGAGTCAGGGTAAAGCAAAAGTTTGGGCCGCCTGGCTCTTCACGAACTAATTTGCCAGAATTTTACGCAATTATGACATAACATTGAAGGTTGTGCAACGTAACAGGAATATTTAGACTCATGGATGCCCTCTGTTAGATAAAATACGGAACGGAATAAACGTTTTGTTTTCGAGGTGATAGTTTCCGGATTTGACCTAAGGCTCGTATTTCTGTGTGGCTAGTATTTGATATAGCAGTCTGACTGAGGGGTGGTAGGCAGCAGCAGGCTCGTAATAGTCAAAGGTATATGGTTTAGAGAGAAATAGTCGACGCGTTATAATTCCTGTAATAACTTGCGGCTGAACTTGAGAGGTTCCTTCGTTATTTTACCGTTCATGTCTTCCATAGAGAATGTCTTGATCTACTTCCAATAAGGTCTCCGTTTCGTGCTTAAACCGCTTCTGTTCATGTCTTCCATAGAGAATGTCTTGATCTACTTCAGATAAGGTCTGTGTTTCGTGCAGGTTAGGGTGCAGGTTTAAACCGCCTCTGCGTTTTGATACCGTGTAAATCTCACTAGGATAAGGTAACGTTTGTCAACATATTTTCATAAATCCACTCTACAAAAAAAATTCTTCACTTATATTTAGCCAATATTGATCAGAGTTACCTTGTCCTATGGATATCTACACAGTTATAAAATTGGCAAGGTGGTGTAAGCCTACACGAAACACAGACCTTATTTTAAGTGAATCTAAAAAATATCCTATGGAATAAATGAATGAAGGAACCGCTTTTCAGATTTTGCTAGAAGGTGTCATGGGAATTATGACTCGCACTTTGGTAGTCAATTCTTACCATGTCCATTATTAAAATAGAATTTCCTGCAAATAGAAATTACAGTTTTGTTTTCAACATTCATCACAGGTAACTTGAACTCTATTTTTATTCAAACAGTTGAGAGTATTTGTCTCCTAAGCAGACTCTTCAGTGTCATTGTCACTTCAGAGCTGTGTGTGTTTTACAGATGGCAGAGAAAAGCAGAACACCAGTGTGGGACTATTACATGGAATTGGGACCAGGGAAAGCAAGGTGTCTTATTTGTGATAAAGATGTAAGCATGGGGTCAGCAACGGCTAAATCTAAACATACCACCAACCTGTGGAATCACCTTAAGAACACCCATCCAAAAGCCCATATGTATTATATTAAGTTAAAATAAAAGTGTTCATTCAATATTGTTGCAATTGTCATAATTACAAAAGTGTATAAAAATTTCTGCATTTAAAAAAAATAAAAATAAATAAAAAACACGGCCAATTAATCGGCATCGGGCTTTTTGCCCTCCAATAATCGGTATCGGCGTTGAAAAATCATAAATCGGTCGACCTCCAGTATCAAGTGTTTTACCATTTCCTTTACAGGACAACCAGGAAAAGTAGAACTGTGTTGGAATATTGCTGAGGGGACTAAAATAGCCAAATCCATTAATTTCAAGATGTGTCCACATACTTTTGTGTAACGTTACATCTATATCGTCTTTCTACCTCAAAATCAATGTAACGTGGTTAACCTTAAATCTAAATCATCTTTTACATTTGAATAAAATTCAAACAGAGAACCTGGAGATCATGGGAAGAGACTGCACTTGACCATTTCACTTGAATCATTCCCATGGTGAATCACTAAATCATTCCCATGGTGAATGACTAGCTACACTATGAAACCACACACTATTGAATCATTCCCATGGTGAATGACTAGCTACACTATGAAACCACACACTATTGAATCATTCCCATGGTGAATGACTAGCTACACTATGAAACTACACGATATTGCAGATACTTTTTTAATGTTATTTAACTAAGCAAGACAGTTAAGAACACATTCTTATTTACAATGACAGCCTACCTATTACCAGCCGCAATTGATATGGTGAAAACAATGTGTGTGGAGGCAGAGGGACAGAAACTCACACCAATACCTATGTTAGAAAACACAAAGAATGTATGCTATTGCTAGCAATCAAGAGAAAACTGACTGAATGACTCAAACTCCCCAGATTATGCTCTCCAAATGGACGTTAGCTGTGAGGGCCCAGATGACCATGCATTGACTTTTGTTGACTAAACACGTCACCGGATGCTATTCATGAGGACATATTGTTCTGTCTCATGATTCGGGAGCATGAAATGGCACAGGGGATGATTAGGCCTCTGCACTAGATATGAATGTGTTTCTTTCTGCTATATGGACACGTTGGCTGATACACCGAGAACAACTGGCAGCAAAAGAACTGAGCACAGAACTCAGATATACTGCAGCAGGTAACTTCCTGTTCACAAAACTATGGAGATATGGGATCCCCAAAGTTTGTGGTCATATGCAGATCCTTAAAAACATAGGTGCTGCTGGGAGAATAAAGAAAACTAGTATAGAACAATAGGAGAGATATGGGATCAGAGCATGACCATGTTCTACATCACCCCAAGGCTTGGTGGTTCTCCAGGGGAGTGGTGGAAAGATGTTTCACAACAATGGCCAACATCCCTGTGGAGCGCTTTCGACATCTTGTAAAGTCCATCCCCAGACGATTTGAGGCTGTTCTGAGGGCAAAAGGGGGTGCAACTCAATATTAGGAAGGTGTTCCTAATGTTTTGTATACTCAGTGTAAATCTGTCATTCTCATTGAAAGCCAGTCTAAGAAGTGGAGAATCTGTTCTACCAATGAGAATGACATTTCCACTTCTTAGACTGGCTATTTGTTATAGATCTGTCATTCTCATTGATAGAACAGATTCTCCACTTCTTAGACTGGCTTTCAATGAGAATGACAGATCTACACTGAGTGTACAAAACATTAGGAACAAGTTCCTAATATTGAGTTGCACCCCCTTTTGCCCTCAGAACAGCCTCAAATCGTCTGGGGATGGACTCTACAAGGTGTCGAAAGCGCTCCACAGCGATGCTGGCTCATGTTGACTCTACAAGGTGTCCAAAGTGCTCCACAGGGATGCTGGCTCATGTTGACTCTACAAGGTGTCCAAAGTGCTCCACAGCGATGCTGGCTCATGTTGACTCTACAAGGTGTCCAAAGTGCTCCACAGTGATGCTGGCTCATGTTGACTCCAACGTTTCCCACAGCTCTGTTAAGTAGACTGGATGTCCTTTGGGTGGTGGACCATTCTTGATACACAGAGGAAACTTAAGAGTAAAAAAAATCCAGCAGCATTGACAGCATTGCACCTACTACCATAACCCATTCAAAAGGCACTTCAATCTTTTGTCTTGCCCATTCACCCACTGAATGACACACATACGCAATCCAAGTCTACATTTTCTCTCGGCTTACAAATCCTTTAACTTGTCTCCTCACCTTCATCAACACTCATTTAAGTGGATTTAACAAGTGTCATCAATAAGGGATCATAGCCGTCACCTGGTCAGTCTATCATGGAAAGACTCCCATTTCTAGGTGAATTTGGTCAGGTTGTCTGAAAAGGTACATATTACAGCTGTAAGACATTGTCTTGAATCTAGGTTGTGCCTTCAGATTCTCTCAATGACTTCTCAAACTCCCAACACCGGCCTGGTCTGTTTCACAGGCATTCTGAGAAGTCTGGCGATGTTGTGCCTCTGGGTTTAAAAAAACTGGAGTGATAACATGGGAGTAGCATGTGACAGGATAGGGCTGGGCAGGCAGGACACTAATATTATCCAGTGTTGCACTTCTGAAATACAAGAACACATTTTACCACTGGAGCTTAATCACACAAACTCATCAGAAACACAACCTATTTTTTTTTAAACTTTCACCTGTTGATCTGGTTACTCTGTACACCTGACCTACCGTTGAGACAATGATTTATCAATGACCCAAGCCCAGCTCAGTTAATCCCTACCATTGTGTCGCTGAGTCATCATAATGCTTCAGCAAATTTACATTATACCAGTGGCGTTGGTAGACACAATGTAAGTAACCTAATTTATGTCCCTCTAACTGCCCTGAATGCCTCTACTGATCCTACAGCTATTGTATACAGTAATCATGTGCATATGAACCAGATTTATACTGTTAGCACTGAGGCGGTGTGCCCTAGTAGGAAGTCCACTGTGTGCAGCTCACTCTGCACTAACATAAATAACATGAGAATGTCTACTTCTGCTCTGGAAACAAGCAAGCATCCCAGAAAAGTTGTTAAAACATGTACCTTAAATATTGACTGGATTTCATCAAGCTGCCCACTCAAGGAAAACCTTCAAACTGTAACCAGTGCCTGCAACCTGGTTCAGGTTGTCAGTCAACCTACCAGGGTAGTTACAAACAGCACAGGAAGGAAATCATCAACATGTATTGATCACATCTTCACTAATACTGCAGAAATGTGCTGTAAAGCAGTATCCAGATCCATGGGCTGTAGTGATCACAATATAGCATAGCAATATCTATGAAAACCAAAGTTCCAAAGGCTGGGCCTAATATAGTGTATAAGAGGTCAGGCTGGGCCTAATATAGTGTATAAGAGGTCAGGCTGGGCCTAATATAGTGTATAAGAGGTCATACAATACATTTTGTAGTGATTCATATGTTGATGAAAGAAAATCTGTTGGTCCGTGGTGTAATGAGCATCCAGACGTTACAACTTCACACAGTTATGTAATTGCTTATCCCAGTTACTAATAAACATGCACCCAAGAAGAAACCACACTATGAAACAAAGATAAGTGACAACAAAATATAGTAAAAAGCTTTGGAGCACCTTCAATTCAATTTTGGGAAAAAAGGCAAACTCAGTTCCATCTTTCATTGAATCAGATTCATCACAAAAACAATGGATACTTCTACTTTAAAAAAGTTTTAGAAAACTTAGACATGACAGCAACAAACGCTGACACTACACATTCAAGTATATATGACCAAATTATGAAAGAATTGTAATTTTCAATTCCATAAAGTGAGTGTGGAAGAGGTGAAAAACATGATTGTTCTCTATTAACAATGACAAGCCACCGGGGTCTGACAACTTGGATGGAAAATTACGGAGGATAATAGTGGACGATATTGCCACATCTTCAATTTAATCCTATTAGAAAGTGTGTGCCCTCAGAACTGGAGGGAAGCTCAAGTCATTCCACTACCTAAGAAAAGTAAAGCCCCCTTTACGCGCTCAAATAGCCAACCAATCAGCATGTTACCAACCCTTAGTAAACTTCTGGAAAAAATGGTTTGATCAGATACAATGCTATTTTACAGTAATTAAAATTGACAACAGCCTTTCAGCACGCTTATAGGGAAGGACATTCAATGTGGATAAAGAGTTACCTGTCTAACAGAACACAGAGGGTGTTTTTTAATGGAAGCCTCTCCAACATAATCCAGGTAGAATCAGGAATTCCCCAGGGCAGCTGTCTAGGCCCCTTAATTTTTTCAATCTTTACTAAAGACATGCCACTGGCTTTGAGTAAATTGTCTATGTATGCAGCATGGCTGGCCCATAGATGTACACAGAGAGCTAACAATAATATACATGTCAATCTCTCCTGGCTCAAAGTAGAGGAGAGATTGACTTCATCATAAATAACCGTTTTAATTTTGCCGGACCCCAGGAAGAGTAGCTGCTGCTGCCTTGGCATAATAAATAGAAACACAAATGAACCCTAATGACTGATAATGAACTCTGCCTATTGCCGTGAGGTGTGTCTCTTACCCGCAGTCGGGGGCGGGGCACCAGCGGCAGTCAGGGTCGGCCACCAGCCATCGTCTCAACATGAACTCCTCGTACTTCTCCATGAGGGGCTGGTCTCCCAGGATGATGCGGATGTCGTGGGGGTTGAATCGCTCAGAGCACTCTGGACAGCTGATGTTGACGCGCGACTCACTGATCTCTATTCGTAAGTACTGGCGCAGGCAATCCGCACAGGAGCGGTGGTGGCAGGTCATGATGTCAGGGAAACGGTCTCTGGCGTGGCGGAGGAGACAGAGAGGACACTCCAGGAACTCAGAGGAGGAAGAGGCCACAACGGGGGCGGAGTGCGTCGAGGTCTTGTCTCCATGACATATCTCTGAATGGATGCTCTCCACGCTGGCGATCCCATCCACACCGCCACCCTGTAAGTCCTGTGATTTCCTCTTGGGGTCTCGATCCCCACGGTGGCGCCGGCTGAACAGCGAGCGCAGGGAGAGGCGTCTCTTCTTGGGGGCCTTCCTGACGGAGGGCAGGCTGATGGAGGAGGCTGCTGAGTGGAGGTCCCTCTCAGACCCAGAACCCCCCCGATCCCCCCTCAGCTGCTGCAGGCTCATCTCCCCACCAGAGGCTCCTCCTCCACCAGGCAGGGGGGCATCCACAGGGAGGGAGGGGGGTGGTGAGAGGGGCTGGGGGGACAGGGTGTTAAGGAGCAGGCGCAGGCTGGTAAGACATGGTGGTGGTCTCTGGTGGCGGCCTGGGCCTGCTCTCCAGGTCTGGTCTCGTATGGCCCACAGGGCTGGATCTGTTCTGGACTACCTGGAGGGAGAGAAGGAGTGGGTCAGTGACTGAACACAGAAACAGGGTCAGAGACAGACGTTTTGGTCAAGGGAAGTGTTCTCACGGTTTCAGTTAGAGAAGACATTTCCTCATTTAGTACAGAAAACATGTGCAACACTGGAAAAATTCCTCAACAGTTTACTAATATCAATAGATACTATCTAATGTGTGGTCAGAGAAGTGTTCTGGGACATAGGCTAGTTAATGTCATGGAACATCTAAGTGGGTGCTGAAAAAGATATACAGTAAGGAGTATTGGAGCACTGAAACAAGATAATTATACTACTTCCCGGTGAAACAACATGACACGTGTGTTGGGTTCATCAAAGAGCAAGTCAAAGGTGCAGTACCAGTAATCACATCAAGACACAGAACTACAGAACACACCATTGGAGATACAGAACACACCATTGTAGATACAGAACACACCATTGTAGATACAGAACACACCATTGTAGATACAGAACACACCATTGTAGATACAGAACACACCATTGTAGATACAGAACACACCATTGTAGATACAGAACACACCATTGTAGATACAGAACACACCATTGTAGATACAGAACACACCATTTGAGATACAGAACACACCATTTGAGATACAGAACTACAGATGTAATGTTAGTGTTCTAAATGAGAATTGTTTGTCATAGTAATTTATGATCAGTCAGTAGCGACACCCCCGTAAGCACAGACATTTACATCGGCGTCATGGAATGCCCCCCTGGTCTGGGCTGTTTTTCATGGGTAGGGCTATGCCCCTTAGTTCCACGGAAGGGAAATCTTAATGCTACAGCATACAAAGACATTCTAGACGATTCTGTGCATCCAACTTTGTGGTAACAGCTTGGGGAAGGCCCTTTCCTGTTTCAGCATGACAATGCACCTGTGCACAAAGCGAGGTCCACACAGAAATGGTTTGTCAAGATCGGTGTGGAAGAACTTGACAGGTCTGCAAAGAGTCCTGACCTCAACCCCATCGAACACCTTAGGGATAAATTGTAACGTCGACTGCAAGCCAGGCCTAATCGCCCAACATCAGTACCCAATCTCACTAATGCTCGTGGCTGAATGGAAGCAAGCAATGTTCCAACATCTAGTCGAAAGCCTACCCAGAAGAGTAGAGGCTGTTAAAGCAGAAAAGTGGGGTCCAAGTCCATATTAATGCCCACGTCAGTAAGGGGAAAACACTGCATTAAGAAACCTTCAATCATCAGTCAACACAAACACCTTCTCTCAAACACAAAGCTCCCAATTTAAAACAAAGCCCGAGACAGACCAGACCAGACAGACGTGATTTTGATCTAGTCTTCCATTAGTCCTATTGGAATCCTAACTTTGAAACACGAGTAGTAGACCCTTTGCCTAATATGGAGGGTCTGAGTATATTGAGGGTCTAATATGGAAGGTCTGAATATATTGAGGGTCTAATATGGAAGGTCTGAATATATTGAGGGTCTAATATGGAGGGTGTGAGTATGTTGAGCGTCTAATATGGAGGGTCTGAGTATGTGGAGGGTCTAATATGGAGGGTCTGAGTATATGGAGGGTCTAAGTATATAGAGGGTCTAATATGGAAGGTCTGAGTATAAAGAGGGTATAATATGGAGGGTCTGAGTATGTGGAGGGTCTAATATGGAGGGTCTGAGTATATGTCAGGTCTGAGGATATGGTGTGTCTAATATGGAGCGTCTGAGTATATGGAGGGTCTAAGTACATGGAGGGTCTAAGTATATAGAGGGTCTAATATGGAGGGTATGAGTATATTGAGGGTCTAATATGGAAGGTCTGAATATATTGAGGGTCTAATATGGAGGGTCTGAGTATATGGAGGATCTAATATGGAGGGCCTGAGTATATGTAGGGTTTAATATGGATGGTCTGATTATATTGAGGGTCTAATATGGAGGGTTTGAGTACATGGAGGGTCTAATATGGAAGTTTTGAATATACTGAGGGTCTAATATGGAGGGTCTAGGTATTTTGAGGGCCTAATATGGAGGTTCTGAGTATGTGGATGGTCTAATATGGAGGGTGTGAGTATATGGAGGGTCTAAGTATATAGAGGGTCTAATATGGAAGGTCTGAGTATAAAGAGGGTATAATATGGAGGGTCTAAGTATATAGAGGGTCTAATATGGAGGGTATGAGTATATTGAGGGTCTAATATGGAAGGTCTGAATATATTGAGGGTCTAATATGGAGGGTCTGAGTATATGGAGGATCTAATATGGAGGTTCTGAGTATATTAGACACTCAATATACTCAGACCCTCCATATTAGTCCCTCAATATAATCAGACCCTCCATATTAGACCCTCAATATACTCAGACCCTCCACATTAGACCATCTACATACTCAGACCCTCCATATTAGACCCTCTTTATACTCAGACAATCCATATTAGACCCTCTATATAATCAGACCCTAATATGGAGGGTGTGAGTATGTTGAGTGTCTAATATGGAGGGTCTGAGTACGTGGAGCATCTAATATGGAGGGTCTGAGTATATTGAGGATCTGAGTATATGGAAGGTCTGACTATATTGAGTGTTTAAAATGGAGGGTCTAATATGGAGGGTCTAATATGGAGGGTCTAATATGGAGGGTCTGAGTATATTGATGGTCTAATATGGAACGTCTGAGTATATGGAGGGTCTAATATGGAGGGTCTGAGTATATGGAGGGTCTGATTATATAGAGGGTCTAAAATGATTATAGGCAACACATCTGCCACACTGACCCTCAACACGGGGGCCCCTTAGGGGTGCAAGCTTAGTCTCCTCCTGTACTGTGGTAGGCATGATCACAGACAACAAGACAGCCTATAGGGAGGAGGTCAGAGACCTGGCTGTGTTGTGCCAGGACAACAACCTCTCCCTCAATGTGATCAAGACAAAGGAGATGATTGTGGACTACAGGAAAAAGAGGACTGAGCATGCCCCCATTCTCATTGCATTGGAGCAGGTTGAGAGCTTCAAGTTCCTTGGTGTCCACATCAACAAACTAACATGGTCCAAACACACCATGACAGTCGTGAAGCGGGCACAACAAAACCTATTCCCCCTCAGGAGCCTGAAAAGATTTGGCATGGGTCCTCAGATCCTCAAAAGATTCTACAGCTGCACCATCAAGAGCATATATATATATATATATATATATATATAACCTGACTGGTTGCATCACTGCCTGGTATGACAACTGCTCGGCCTCCGACCGCAAGGCACTACAGAGGGTAGTGCGTACAGCCCAGTACATCACTGGGGCCAAGCTTCCTGACATCCAGGACCTCTATACCAGGTGGTGTCAGAGGAAGGCACTAAAAATGGTCAGACTCCAGCCACCCTAGTCATGGACTGTTCTCCCTGCTTCCACACTGCAAGCGGTACCAGAGCGCCAAGTCTAGGTCCAAGAGGCTTCTAAACAGCTTCTACCCCCAAGCCATAAGACTCCTGAACATCTAATCTAATGGCTACCCTGACTATTTGCATTGCCCCTGTCGTGGAAATGTCCTGTATTTACCAAATCATGAGAGCAAACCACACACAAGTCAGAGTTATCATAAAGTCCATCTTTAATTATATGAGCTCCATCACAACCCTGTGACTCTCAGATCAATTCAGTGTCTATAAATTAATTCTCTGAGAGTCCTTACACATTGCAACTGAGATCCTTTATTGCAAAGACACACATAGCCAGACAGCATTGGCCATAAATTATCGTTCAGCTTTGTCTCCTAAACTGTTATTTTCTCGTTCTCAGAACCATAAAACAAAACCTATCAACAGGCATATATCAAATACACCCCTCCTTGACAAGATCACAGACACAGTGAGTGGCACACAGACATTGTGGAGCCAAGATAATTGATTTAAAAGATATGTTTACATATGAAGACGAGCTTGACCCCTCCCCTCTCTGCGGCCCAAATAACTTAGTCCTGACAGAGAACAGATAACTGCAAATGGCCACCACTATAGTACAACAAGATACATTCTGATGAGAAGTAACTCATAAGCATATCATGAAAATAAAACATCTTATCTATGTTACCCAACTAATTCTGATTATTTCCCAACACCCCGCCCCCCGTCATCTATGCATAGTTACTTTAATAACTCTATCTACATGTACATACTACCTCAACTAACCGGTGCCCCCGCATATTGACTCTGTACCGGCACCCCCATGTATATAGTCTCGCTATTGTTATTTCACTGCTCCACTTTAATTACTTGTTACTTTGATCTCTTATTCTTATCTGTATTTTTTGAAACTGCACTGTTGGTTAGGGGCTCATAAGTAAGCATTTCACTGTAAGGTCTATACCGGTTGTATTTGGCGCATGTGACTAATAAAAGGTGTTTTGATTACTCCCGGATCACCCAAGACTACGTGGCAGCGCATGACTCCAACACCATCTTCAAGTTTGCAGATGACATGACAGTGGTAGGCCTGATCACTGACGACGAGACAGCTTATCGGGAGGTCAGAGACCTGGCAGTGTGGTGCCAGGACAACAACCTCTCCCTCAACGTCAGCATGACAAAGGAGCTGATCATGGATTACAGGAAAAGGAGGGCTTAGCACACTTTAGCTTGAAATGAAACCACTCAAAATTAGCAATGTGTAATACCTGGAAATAAGTATAGCGTTAGCTAACTACAATCTTATCCGCATATATCATGCATGGCTGCCATGCCACGGTTGCCCAGAATTTGAAGATGTAATCCGGAGACAGGTGCTTTCTCCATCTCTGTAGCTATCATACTCTAATTACACTGATTTCAAAACTTGATCCTGCAGAAAGTTGAGCAACACCACATTTAAAAAAAGCAGCATTCGACAGGATTAACACAGACTGACTAGCTCAATGCTAACTCCTCGCCTCTAACAATTTTATTCATATTTACAGATGACATACAAGTTTGTTATTAAGGCACATGAAAGTTCACATGTTCCAGAAGTAATTTCTGCCCAAAAACAAATTTAGAAAGATAATAATAATAATTTAAAGCATGTTTAAATGGCTCTCCTGTGAAGTCATGACATGCCTAGTTTCCTGAAACGGGTCACATATTTGAAATCTGATATGGCTACTTGTGTCTGAAAATGAATGATATCAGGCGATGTATTTTTGCAGTCATTCATGGACAGTTTTGAGTAAGTCATACAAAGAAGCATAGGATATTAAGTGCTCCAGGAATCTAATTTAATTTTATATTTTAGCATTGTGCATATGTTAGGCAGAGATGAAAGGGGGACTCAACTGAAACGCATCATAGTGTCTAAGATGATGCCAAGGATCTTCAACTAGTAGGCACAAACCACCTGAATATTGATATTCATTAAATGTGTTTGAAGGTTGGGTGACTGAGAAACTAATTACTAGAACAAGAACATTTTCAAACACCCAGAACTTCAGGGGAGGACAACCCTCCTGGAGTGCAAGCAGGATGCTCTTACCTTGAAAGCTGCCTATGGACAAGGAGGCCGCAATCTGTTATTTGGTTAGCCACTGCCACAACCATCAACATTACAATTTTACTTTAAATTTCGCCCGCTAAAAATCTCAAAGTATCAAAGTGGTCGAATTGAGTGTGCATTTAATGTTCACAGTGGTCGAATTGAGTGTTAATGTTCAATCCTGAATTCACCGGACCGGTGTTTTCTATCAGTTTATTTTCCACCCTGGTCACGGGCCTTGTAAAAATAGGTAGAAATGCAGGAAATTAGCTTTAAAACAGCAACATTTTCCATCCAGAGCTTGTGCCAGGCGGCAAGGAAATTCACATAGCAAATCAGAAGCGCGGCCAGCTCTAAAAAGAGTCTTGGTGGATCCAAACTTCTTCCATTGAAGAATGATGGAGGTCGCTGTGTTCTTGGGGACCTTCAATGCTGCATACATGTGTTGGTAAACTTCCCCAGATCTTTGCCTCGCCACAATCCTGTCTCGGAGCTCTAAGGACAATTCTTTTGACCTCATGGCTTGGTTTTTGCTCTGACATGCACTGTCAACTGTGTGACTTTATATAAACAGGTGTGTGCCTTTTCAAATCATGTCCAATCAATTGCATTTACCCCAGGTGGACCCCAATCAAGTTGTAGCAACAGGATGCACCTGAGCTCAATTTCAAGTCTCATAGCAAAGGGCCTGACTAGTTATGTAAATATGTTTTTCTTTTATTTTAAACATTTTCTACAATCTTCTAAAACGTGTTTTCACTTCATTATGGGGTATTGTATGTAGGTTAAGATTTAAAAAAAAAAACTTTTACAGTAAGGCTGTAACAAAGTGGAAAAAGTCATGGGGTCTGAATACTTTCCGAATAGACTGAATTTACAAAACATTAGGAACAGCTGCTCTTTCCATGAGACTGACCAGGTGAATTCAGGTGAAAGCTTTGATCTCTTATTGATGTCACTTAAATCCACTTCAGTGTAGATGAAGGGGAGAAAGGTTAAAGGAGGATATGTAAGCCGTGAGACATGGATTGTGTATGTGTACTATTCAGAGAGTGACGGAGCAAGACAAACGTTATAAAGATGCACTATGCAGAAATAGCTCCGCCATTTCCTGGTTGCTAAAATTCTAATAGATTGTGACAAAACAAGCTAGTGTAGAGTAGAGGTCGACCGATTATGATTTTTCGATACGGATACCGACTATTGAAGGACCAAAAAAAGCTGATACCGATTAAATCGGCCGATTTTTAAAATCTATTTGTAACAATGACCATTACAACAATACTGAATTAACACTTATTTTATATAATATAATACATCAAATCAATTTAGCCTCAATTAAATAATGAAACATTTTCAATTTGGTTAAAATAATGCAAAAACAAAGTGTTGGAGAAGAAAGTAAAAGTGCAATATGTGCCATGTAAGAAAGCTAATGTTTTAAGGGTCTTGCTCAGAACATGAGAACATATGAAAGCTGGTCGTTCCTTTTAACATGAGTCTTCAATATTCCCAGGTAAGAAGTTTTAGGTTGTAGTTATTGTAGGACTCTCTCTATACGAATCGTATTTCATATACCTTTGACTATTGGATGTTCTTATAGGCACTTTAGTATTGCCAGTAACAGTATAGCTTCCATCCCTCTCCTCGCTGCTACCTGGGCTCGAACCAGGAACACATCGACAACAGCCACCCTCGAAGCATCGTTACCCATCACTCCACAAAAGCCGCGACTCTTGCAGAGCAAGGGGAACAACTACTCCAAGTCTCAGAGCGAGTGACGTTTGAAACGCTATTAGCACGCACCACGCTAACTAGCTAGTCATTTCACATAGGTTACACCAGCCTAATCTCAGGAGTTGATAGACTTGAAGTGATAAATAGCACAATGCTTGAAGCATTGCGAAGAGCTGCTGGCAAAATGCAGGAAAGTGCTGTTTGAATGAATGCTTGCTTACGAGCCTGCTGCTGCCTACCCCCGCTCAGTCAGACTGCTCTATCAAATCAGACTTAATTATAACATAGAAATACGAGCCTTAGGTCATTAATATGGTAGAATCCGGAAACTATCATTTCTGAAAACAAAACGTTTATTCTTTCAGGGATATACGGAACCATTCCGCATTTTATCGAACAGATGGCAACCCTAAGTCTAAATATTGCTGTTACATTGTACAACCTTCAATGTTATGTCATAATTACGTAAAATTCTGGCAAATTAGTTCGTAAAGAGCCAGGCGGCCCAAACTGTTGCATATACCCTGACTCTACGTGCAATGAGCGCAAGAGAAGTGACACAATTTCACCTGGTTAATATTGCCTGGTAACCTGGATTTCTTTTAGCTAAATATGCAGGTTTAAAAAGATATACTTCTGTGTATTGATTTTAAGAAAGGCATTTATGTTTACGGTTAAGTACACGTTGGAGCAACGTGCCTTCTTTTCCCTCTGTAATGAATACGCTAATGTCCGGTTGGAATATTATTTAAGATTTATTATAAAAAGACCCTAAAGATTGATTGTAAACATCGTTTGACATGTTTCTACAAACTGTAATGGAACTCTTTTGACTTTTCGTCTGGATTTTGCGCTCAATATTGTGCCTTTGGAATACTGAACTAAACGCGAACAAAAGGAGGTATTTGGACGTGATCGAAACTACCATTTCTTGTGGAAGTGGGAGTCCTGGGAGTGCATTCCGACGAAGATCAGCAAAGGTAAGTGAAGATTTATAATGCTATTTATGACTTTTGTTGACTCCACAACTTGGCGGGTACCTGTATTGCTTGCTTTTGTGGCTGAACGCTGTTCTCAGATTATTGAATATTGTGCTTTGCTATAAAAGGTGTTAATGCTTGACTTCTAACTCTATTTGTAAATATGAGTGAAATGCTACCCGCCAACGTGGCTGGTGAAATAAACATTTTACCCACAAATTCCTAAATCTACCCGCATGTGGCGGGTGTTAATCTAATGCGCTGAATCAGTTGGTGTAGCTTTGTGAGGCCAGCTGAGTATAAATCTAAATTATTTGCAAATAATTGTATTTTACTGGACTGATGGTAGGCTACTTGCATCTGATGGTCATGTTGCTTTCAAGACAACTGGGAAAAATCACGACATCAGTGATGTTCTGGTCGGAAAGTCGGGTCTCTAGAAAGATGCCAGAGCTTGACTGAGTTGGATGACCATTAAGATTTTTCCCAGTTGGAGCTCATTTCCACCCTAAATTGCCAGGTGTCTTGAACGCACTGAAGTCGGAGTATTCCGAGTTCCCGGTTTTTGAACACTGCATCAGTCTCAGTGGAGGGAGGGAGAGAAAAGCAGAGGGTCAGTCTCTTGCGGTTCTCTTCTTCTCCTCCTGTGAGACTGACCAGATGGGACACTGTCTTCTCCCTGATGGTGACACTGGAGTGTCACCGCATCCGCTTCATGCAAAAACTGATGTTCCTGTGACCAGAGGAAATACTCCTCCATATTCAAATAGACGAGCTGCTAATAATACTAAAAACGCATGACTATTGATACACTGTCTACGCATTCACAGGGCTGCCAACTTCTGATGAAATTCACATAGAAAGGCTTTGGTCAGGGAGGTGAACAAGAACCCGATGGTCACTCTTGACAGAGCTTGAGAGTTCCTCTGTGGAGATGGGAGAACCTTCCAGAAGGACAACCATCTCTGCAACACTCCACCAATCAGGTCTTTATGGTAGAGTGGCCAGACAGAAGCCACTCCTCACTAAAAGGCACATTACAGTCCACTTGGAGTTTGCCAAAAGCCACCTAAAGACTCTCAGACCATGAGAAACAAGATTCTCTGGTCTGATGAAACCAAGACTGAACTCTTTGGCCTGAATGCAGTGTCAGGTCTGGAGGAAACCTGGCAACATCCCTACGGTGAAGCATGGCGTTGGCGGCATCATGCTTTGGGTGTGTTTTTCAGCTGCAGGGACTGGGAGACTAGTCAGGATCAAGGGAAAGATGAAGCAAAGTACAGAGATCATTGATGAAACCTACTCCAGAGTGCTCAGACGAAGATGGGTGAAGGTTCACCTTCCAACAGGACAACGACCCTAAGCACACAGCCAACGCAAAGCAGAAGTGGCTTCGAGACAAGCCTCAATGTCCTTGAGTGGCTCAGCCAGTGCCCAGACTTGAACTCGATCAAACATCTATGGAGACCTAAAATAGCTGTGCAGCAACGCTTCCCATTCAACCGGAGAGCTTGAGAGGATCTGCAGAGAATAATGGGAGAATCTCTACAAATACAGGTGTGCCAAGTTTTTAGCATCACAACCAAGAAGACTCAAGGCGGTAAATGGCTGCCAAAGGTGCATCAACAAAGTACTGAGTAAAGGGTCTGACTACTTCTGTAAATACAATCACTTATTTTTTTTTATTTTTTATGAATTAGCAAAAACATTTTAACCTTTTTTGCTTTGTCATTATGGGGTATTGTGTGTATATTGAAGAGGGAAAAAAATATTTAATACATTTTAGAATAAGGCTGTAACGTAACAAAATGTGGAAAAACTGAAGGGGTCTGAATACTTTCCAAATGTATTGTATATGTAGGCTTATGTAATGTATGGAACTGACATGATCCCCTACTCTACATTTGAGAAAATCAATTCTATAAAGTAGGCCTTGCTACATTTATTTTTATCTCCTTTTTTTTACCCCTTTTTCGTAGTGTCCAATTGTTGTAGTAGCTACTATCTTGTCTCATCGCTACAACTCCCGTACGGGCTCGGGAGAGACGAAGGTTGAAAGTCATGCGTCCTCCAATACACAACCCAACCTAGCCGCACTGCTTCTTAACACAGCGCGCATCATCGCTGGTGTGCGATGAGACAAGGACATCCCTACATCCCATCCCTAGCCAATTGTGCGTCGCCTAACGGACCTCCCGGTCGCGGCCGGTTACGACAGAGCCTGGGCGCGAACCGCCTAGCTACATTTCATTCAGTAATGTTACACCCTCCTGAACAGGCCCCAGGTCAGGGCCTGGCCATTGGTCTGGGGTAGCGTCCCAGGTCCATTGGTAAGGGTAGGGGAAACCTGGCACCCTCTCTACGGTGAAGCATGGCGGTGGCAGCATCATGCCGTAGGGATGTTTTTCAGTGGCAGGGACTGGTAGACTAGTCTGGATCGAGGGAAAGACGAACGGAGGAAAGTACAGAGAGATCCTTGATGAAAAGTGCTCTGGAGCTCTCAGGACCTCAGACTGGGGTGAAGGTTCACCTTCCAACAGGACAACAACCCTAAGCACACAGCCACTCCTGCGTTGTCTTGGCTATCGGACAAGTCGCTGAATGTCCTTGAGGCCCAGCCAGAGCCCGGACTTGAACCCGAACGAACAATATGGAGAGACCTGAAAATAGCTGTGCAGCGGTGCTCCCCATCCAACCTGACAGAGCTTGAGAGGATCTGTAGAGAAGAATGGGAGAAACTCCCCAAATACAGGTGTGCCAAGCATGTACTATCATACCCAGGAAGATTACTTATGTAAAGGTGATACATTTTTTTATTCGTAATATATTAGCAAATATTTCTAGAAGCCAGTTTTTGCTTTGTCATTATGGGGTATTGGGTGTAGATTTAAGAGAAAAAATGATTTAATAAAATGTTAGAATAAAGCTGTAACGTAACAAAGCAAAAAAATGTAAATCAAATGTATTTATATAGCGCTCTTCGCCTAAAACTCAGTGGTTCTTCCTTTTAAAGTTGCGGCAGCACAACTTGCGGGCTGCCGCAGAATTCTATGGCACGTTATTTAAGTGTCAGCCATTGTTGCCATGGTAGTTAGTGCTAGTTTGCCCACCAGAGGGCATCTTTGAGAAGCTAAGTTACTGAAATGACATAGGCCTAAAGCTCCAAGACGCAAACGGAGCCTCGAATTGAACAGACTATATGGGATTGATTTTTAGAAATGTAGCTTCATTCATTTGAACATTATGGTTTTTCTCTTCCAAGAGAAACAAAAATGTGAGTATAGTGCAGAATAATCCTTACATTTCCACATAAACATCTGATTGATTTTTAAAGACCCGTCCACATGTTGTGTCATTCAGTGACATTTATTCTCATAGTAATTCCTTATGGATCCATCCAGATGTTAGACAACATTTGGTGGGCTATGCAAAAGAGATGGGGGAAGTGACATGCCTCGCAAACATCCATTGATACTGTACATTTAAAGTCCCTAAAGTTGGCAAAGGAGTCCATTGTCCTATTGATAGCCCATCAAGGACATTTTGTTTGCAGAGTTCAAACACTTGTGAATGCCTCCAGCTGTACATAACTACTGTAAATAAAAAACACAGCATCTACAGTGGTACAAGTATATTATTGAATTCAACTTTTTTTTTTTTTTTTTACATTTTAAAATATATAATGTTTATTATGCTACTGCCTACAGTACATAGTAAACAGGGTAAAGTACTTAATTCCTTACATAAGGGAGAGCAGGCCATGTCCAGACTTTCTCAGTGACCTCAAGTGCTCATTAACTCTGTCTTTAATGCTTTTTCAGGTTGCATCAGTCACTAGTTAGACTCATGTATACTGTGATCGCTCATCTTTGTTGTTGTGAGTTGTAGGGGAAGGGGCTTGGGAGAAAGAGGTGAAGCGAGAGGTTTCACTCTCACCAAAAACGGTCTAAAATAAGCCCAATGCATTTCTATGCCCTTATTTTGACCCCAAGCTTGTCGCCTGCCTTCCCTCCTTCGGGACAAGACTCCCACTGTTAGGGGGAGACATGAGCATCTCTTTTGGGAGATCTCTGGTGTAATTGGGAAGGTGCACATAAGGAGTGAAGGAGACTAAACCAAAAAGACATGAGAACAAGTAGACAAACGCTCATAATAAAACCTTGATTGTTGCGATACAGACATTTGGAATTTCACACAACAGCATTAATTCGATATATCACATCGGCTGTAAACTGCTCTACTGATAATCTCAGTACGTCCTCCCTGGGATGATAATCTACTGTTGGCGTCTGGGAATGCCAACCCCTCCCCCCCAGACAAACACCCGTGTTCACCGTTCCACGCGAGCGGGCAATACTCAGCATATCATAAGGTCCTAAATAATGGCCAAGTCTACCTCTCTCCCTGCTTGACTGAATCGCTTGGTAGTAACAAACAAGTCCTCCAACACCTATCAAAAACTGCTAAACTACCCTCCTGTTCCCCGGGCTCCTGATACCGCCGAGCCAGCCTCGACCCCGGGCTCCTGATACCGCCGAGCCAGCCTCGACCCCGGGCTCCTGATACCGCCGAGCCAGCCTCGACCCCGGGCTCCTGATACCGCCGAGCCAGCCTCGACCCCGGGCTCCTGATACCGCCGAGCCAGCCTCGACCCCGGGCTCCTGATACCGCCGAGCCAGCCTCGACCCCGGGCTCCTGATACCCAAAGGAATGAAAAGCAGTGGATGGCCCCATCGTCAAATCATCACCACCGCCCATGGGTGACTGCTATGGTCCCATGATTTCTCTCAAGTTTACAAGCTCCAAGATGAACTTTGACTGCCCAAAAATATCCAAGTCACTATACGCGATCCCAGACTCTGCTTTTGGCATGCAAGCTGTTTTAATTAGTTCCCAGCATCCAGTGCAAGAAAGAGAGGTAAATTCACTACCGAACTCCATCCAATAAAAACGAAAACAGCCTAAACCCAACAGTCAGAACATGTTACGTTTTTTTCAAACTGTCAATCACACTCGAGTAATCTGAGACCCACAAGCTAAGCCCAAGGGACTACTACGGGGGAGGGGGGTTCTTGAACATTTGCTGTGTCATTCCAAAAAGTGATCAAATTCAACATCTTCTCAGACTCCAACCTTGACGTCCACTGCCTTTCAGAGACACGGCTCCATAAAAACTCTACATCTGCTGCTTTGTGCCTGGCTGCAATGTTTTCAGGAGAGACCGGATGGAAGGAAGAGGGGTTCTGCCCGGCTGCAATGTTTTCAGGAGAGACCGGGTGGAAGGAAGAGGGGGTCTGCCCGGCTGCAATGTTTTCAGGAGAGACCGGATGGAAGGAAGAGGGGGTCTGCCCGGCTGCAATGTTTTCAGGAGAGACCGGATGGAAGGAAGAGGGGGTCTGCCCGGCTGCAATGTTTTCAGGAGAGACCGGATGGAAGGAAGAGGGGGTCTGCCCGGCTGCAATGTTTTCAGGAGAGACCGGATGGAAGGAAGAGGGGGTCTGCCCGGCTGCAATGTTTTCAGGAGAGACCGGATGGAAGGAAGAGGGGTCTGCCCGGCTGCAATGTTTTCAGGAGAGACCGGATGGAAGGAAGAGGGGTCTGCCCGGCTGCAATGTTTTCAGGAGAGACCGGATGGAAGGAAGAGGGGGTCTGCCCGGCTGCAATGTTTTCAGGAGAGACCGGATGGAAGGAAGGGGGGGGGGTTTGATTATTTACATTAAAGAACATATCCGATGTAAACAAATTGAGCGGCCGTGATAATGAACTAGAAGGTATTGGCCTAAAGAATCCACTGTCTCAACAAATGCCTAATAGCCTTAAGGAATGTACAGACCCCTTTACACCAAAACACTGTTTTTGACCAGTTTAATTAAGGGAATGTCATTTCAGGACATTGTTCATCTTAAAATGGGAGATTTTAACATGAATTATGAAGACAAGTCTTGTAGGAAAATCCTAAAACGGATCATAAATACCTTCGACCTCACAGCTCGTAAAAAGGCCAACCAGGGTGACTTGTCTTACGGACAGAACCCCTCCACTGGTTTCTTGGGCACAGCACCAGTGAATGACACTCAACAGGTTCATCACCATAAGGGAGGTTTCTGAGTCAGAGGTGAACAAGATGATTAGCTCTCTAATGAACTAAAGCAAATCAAATCAAATTTTATGTCACATACACATGGTTAGCAGATGTTAATGCGAGTGTAGCGAAATGTTTGTGCTTCTAGTTCCGACAATGCAGTAATAACCAACAAGTAATCTAGCTAACAATTCCAAAACTACTACCTTATAGACAAGTGTAAGGGGATAAAGAATATGTACATAAAGATATATGAATGAGTGATGGTACAGAGTGGCATAGGCAAGATACAGTAGATGGTATTGAGTGCAGTATATACATATGAGATGAGTATGTAAACAAAGTGGCATAGTTAAAGTGGCTAGTGATACATGTATTACATAAAGATGCAGTAGATGAGAGAGTACAGTATATACATATAAGATGAATAATGTAGGGAATGTAAACATTATATTAGGTAGCATTGTTTAAAGTGGCTAGTGATACATCATATCCCATCAATTCCCATTATTAAAGTGGCTGGAGTTGAGTCAGTGTGTTGGCAGCTCAATGTTAGTGGTGGCTGTTTAACAGTCTGATGGCCTTCTTAACAGATTCTAACAGATTCTACCCTCAAGCCATAAGACTCCTGAACAGCTAATACAATTGTTATTTGCACCCCCCTCCCTCTTTTACACTACTGCTACTCTGTTTATTATCTATACACAGTCACTTTAACTCCACCCAGATGTACATATTACCTAAATTACCTAGACTAACCTGCGCCTCCACACATTGACTCTGACCCCCTGTATACGCGCTACTGTTATTTTACCGCTGATGTTTAATCATTTGTTTTAAAAAACAACTTTTTCTTAAAACTGCATTGTTGGTTACGGGCATGAGGTCCTAAGCATTTCACTGTGAGGTCTACTACACCTGTTGTATTCAGCATTTCACTGTGAGGTCTACTACACCTGTTGTATTCAGCATTTCACTGTAAGGTCTACTACACCTGTTGTATTCAGCATTTCACTGTGAGGTCTACTACACCTGTTGTATTCAGCATTTCACTGTGAGGTCTACTACACCTGTTGTATTCAGCATTTCACTGTAAGGTCTACTACACCTGTTGTATTCAGCATTTCACTGTGAGGTCTACTACACCTGTTGTATTCAGCATTTCACTGTGAGGTCTACTACACCTTTGTATTCAGCATTTCACTGTATCTCAGCATTTTCACTTTCACTGTAAGGTCTACTACACCTGTTGTATTCAGCATTTCACTGTAAGGTCTACTACACCTGTTGTATTCAGCATTTCACTGTAAGGTCTACTACACCTGTTGTATTCAGCATTTCACTGTGAGGTCTACTACACCTGTTGTATTCAGCATTTCACTGTAAGGTCTACTACACCTGTTGTATTCAGCATTTCACTGTAAGGTCTACTACACCTGTTGTATTCAGCATTTCACTGTAAGGTCTACTACACCTGTTGTATTCAGCATTTCACTGTAAGGTCTACTACACCTGTTGTATTCATCATTTCACTGTAAGGTCTACTACACCTGTTGTATTCAGCATTTCACTGTAAGGTCTACTACACCTGTTGTATTCACCAGTTCACTGTGAGGTGAATACCGGTTGTATTCAGCATTTCACAGTAAGGTCTACACCTGCTGTATTTTGCGCATGTGACAAATAAGATTTGATTTGACTAGTTGGGCGGAAGCTTGCTGTACCAACATTTAAACCCATTCAGTGCATCTACAAACAGGCTCTCAAAGTGCTTGATAGAAAACCCAATAGACACTTAAATCCTCAGAAAGCATGAGCTCCTATATTGGGAAAATCTTGTGCAATACAACGACATGTCTTGTATTTGGCAGGAAGCCTGGCAGGTAGGAGCACTGAGCCAGTAACCGAAAGGTTGCTGGATCGAATCCCTTAGCTGACTAGGTAAACATCTGTCGATCTGGCCCCGAGCAAGGCAGTAAACCTACTGTTCCCCGGGCGCCGAAGACGTGGATGAATACATTCAGTTGTACAACTGACTAGGTATCCCCCTTTCCAGATCCTAAATGGCCTGGCTACCCTCCACTTAATATTTTAAAATCAAACAGAAATCCCAAACCCACTGCGGCAGATCCACAAGGTCTGCCATGAGAGGTGACTATAGTTCCCTTAAGGAAAAGCACCTTTAGTAAATCCGTTTTCTCTGTGAGAGCTTCCCATGTCTGGAATACACTGCCATCAGATACACATAACTGCACCACATATCACACTTTCACAAAAAACAAAGACATGGCTAAAGGCCAATCTGATTTGTGAACATAATCCCTAGCTGTGTACTGCCGCTTTCCATGTTGTCTGTTGATTGTTTAGTGTGTAAACGGTTATTGTTTTAATAACCTGCTGAGGGACTGCAGTTGAAAATTACCCGGCTCGCTAGAACTTTTACTGTAAAGTTGATTAATGTGCACTGTCCCTGTAAACATAAACGCAATAAAGTAAATCAAATTGCTAGCTAGCTAGTAGTTACAATAACACAAATAAGCCAAACATGAACATTTAGCTCGCAAATAGAAAGCTAGCTAGTTAGCTAAAAATGGTAATTGATCAAAACTCCGGGTAAAATTAAAATATGTTGGGTAGTTAGCTAGTCAGATGCCAACATCATTGTCTAGTTTGCTAGTAAACTGACTGAAATGTATGTTGTACAATTTGCTCGCTAGCTAACGTCAACTAAATGGCTTTCTGTATAACGTTACAATTTATAAAGTAGTCAAAAGGACAGTCGCAACATATTTGTAAGCTAATATAATTAGCCTATTCGCTATCTAATTGTAAACTATTTCAAACATTTGGAGGGGGGGGGGTGTTTTCATGTTAGCTAGTTAGTCATCCAGATGGCTAACGGTAGCTAGCGGGCTACAGCCAACACTTCGGGGAAGTCGAAACTCATCGGGGCGGTTTTTACCAAAGAAATGTTCCTGTTATGAAAACAGAAGCTTAGCGAAGTTATCTAGGCAGGAGAATCGAGTTTAGTAACATATTACAGAACAAAACGAATAACTAAATGAATAGGTTATATTGAAAGCGTATTATCTTTCCTAAGCTAACTAGTTAGCTTGCAGGCCGTCGTTGCATTGATTTAGGAAGCTACTTCATTCCGACTTACCGTTTCAAAAACAAAGATCCACCTCACGGTTTGTCCCGTAAAGGGGGTGAAATGGAACTACAACGATTCACCGATGTCACTTCGGTAATAAAATGGATTGATCACAAAATGGCATTTGTGTTGTTCGTTGTAACGAGTTACTTCTCCGTTCCAGACTTCTGCCCTTCCCATTGGAAACACCGACCGACCGGTTCCTTGTGGATGGATTCAAACGATCACTACGGAATCTCGCGAGGACACGTACACAGTTGTTCAAGTCTTTGGACAGGCCCTTGTGGTACAGGCAAAAGTTGCATTGTGGTCACGGACCAGGCTGCCCCATCAAGAAAACATTAAGTGAAACCTTTTCAGGAAACATTACAGTTCAATGTGTCTCCTAAAGAAGGAAACACTACACTCCTAAAGCAGGACGCACTACATAGTTCAATATTTCTCCTAAAGCAGGAAACATTGCAGTTCAATATGCCTCCTAAAGCAGGACACACTACAAGGTTCAATATTTCTCCTAAAGCAGGAAACATTACAGTTCAATATGCCTCCAAAAGCAGGAAACACTACACGGTTCAATATGCCTCCTAAAGCTGGGCTCCCAAGTGGCCCAGCAGTCTAAGGCACTGCATTTCAGTGTTAGAGGTGTCACTACAGACCCTGGTTCAATTCCAGGCTGTGTCACATTGAGTCGTCCAGGTTAGGGTGTGGCCAGGGTAGGCTGTCATTGTTAATATGAATTTCTTCTGAACTGACTTGCCTAGTTAAATAAAGCAATGTGTCATGACTGGCCGGGCCAAGTTACCGTGGACCACAAACCCACAGAGAGATCTCTCACACCAGAGGGGAAGAGATGGAGATGTTTTTTTTTATGACACCTCACGCCCATTTTAAATCTAAGGCAGCAGACAATATTCCTTTGTCCTCTCACTATGGAGAACGGGGCTCAGAACATTAACATGCAATAAATGGACTTTGGGACAATATCACATTTCTTTATAAAGCCCTTCTTACATCAGCTGATATCTCAAAGTGCTGTACAGAAACCCAGCCTAAAACCCCAAACAGCAAGCAATGCAGGTGTAGAAGCACGGTGCCTAGGAAAAACTCCCTAGAAAGGCCAGAACCTAGGAAGAAACCAAGAGAGGAACCAGGCTATGGGGGTTGGCCAGTCCTCTTCTGGCTGTGCTGGGTGGAGATTATAACAGAACATGTTCAAATGTTCATAAATGACCAGCATGGTCAAATAATAATAATCACAGTGGTTGTCGAGGGTGCAACAGGTCAGCACCTCAGGAGTGAATGTCAGTTGGCTTTTCATAGCCGATCATTAAGAGTATCTCTACCGCTCCGGCTGTCTCTAGACAGTTGAACACAGCAGGTCTGGGACAGGTAGCACGTCCGGTGAACAGGTCAGGGTTCCATAGCCGCAGGCAGAACAGTTGAAACTGGAGCAGCAGCACGGCCAGGTGGACTGGGGACAGCAAGGAGTCATCATGCCAGGTAGTCTATCCATGGTCCTAGGGCTCAGGTCCTCTGAGAGAGAGAACGAAAGAGAAAATTAGAGAGAGCATACTTAAATTCACACAGGACACGGGATAAGACAGGAGAAATACTCCAGATATAACAGACTGACCCTAGCCTCCCGACACATAAACTACTGCAGCTTAAATACTGGAGGCTGAGACAGGAGGGGTCAGGAGACACTGTGGCCCCATCCGATGATACCCCCGGACAGGGCCAAACAGGCAGGATATAACCCCACCCATTTTGCTAAAGCACAGCCCCCACACCACTAGAGGGATATCTTCAACCACCAACTTACCATCCTGAGACAAGGCCGAGTATAGCCCACAATAGGTTTCGTCAGCCACAATGGTGGTTATGACGATATAGGAAAATTAATGTTGTTTTTGTTATGTTATTACAAGTTAAAGGACAACGTTATTATGAAAACATTGTAACTTTAAGAATTTTCCTAGTACAGTATATGCTTGATGTTTGCATATTGTACGTTGTCCAGATCAAAGAGAATGTTTCTGTAAAGATGAAATGTGAAGGTAGTTGTCTAAATCGAATATGAGTCAAATCCAGACCTTGCCTCGTGACTAGGGACGTCCAGACGATCTTGCCATAAAAGCAGAAACGCCTATTTATGACCAGAGGGTATAAAACTTGCAGACTAAGTGACCTGAGCTTCAGCCAAGGTCTGAGTAGTCAACAACCCCAAAACACAACACGAGGTTGAAGACAAAGGAACCTTTTATCTATCCGTGCTATGGATGAGTAGTTGCGTTTAAGAGGGTGAATTCAAGCAGGACCACCCGGTCACCACTCTCCATCGAATCGTGTGTCTACACTGCTTTTATTCCTACGCTGTGAGCCCTGAGCTACAGGGCTGGCAGTTCTCAAAAGACCCCATTCAGAACAAGGGCGAGGAAACAGACCACTAAGACAAAGGACACTGACATTGTGAGGACAACCATAGAGTTACACCCTGTAACCAGAGAAGTGTGTCATCAGAGAAGCCGAAACTCGTTCATGAAGAGACCCCCCCCCCGTCGGAGACTTTCGACACGTAATTACATCATTATATTCTGACCCATAAGAGACGGCAGTCCGGTTCAAGGTTAGGGTTAAACTAGGCCTAGTTTCCAAATGTAATCAAGTGTGCTTTCTCTCTTTTTTTATTTTGTATTTTTTATTTCACCTTTATTTAACCTGGTAGGCAAGTTGAGAACAAGTTCTCATTTACAATTGCGACCTGGGCAAGATAAAGCAAAGCAGTTCGACAGATACAACGACACAGAGTTACACATGGAGTAAAACAAACATACAGTCAATAATACAGTATAAACAAGTCTATATACGATGTGAGCAAATGAGGTGAGATAAGGGAGGTAAAGGCAAAAAAGGCCATGGTGGCAAAGTAAATACAATATAGCAAGTAAAACACTGGAATGGTAGATTTGCAATGGAAGAATGTGCAAAGTAGAAATAAAAATAATGGGGTGCAAAGGAGCAAAATAAATAAATAAATTAAATATAGTAGGGAAAGAGGTAGTTGTTTGGGCTAAATTATAGGTGGGCTAAGTACAGGTGCAGTAATCTGTGAGCTGCTCTGACAGTTGGTGCTTAAAGCTAGTGAGGGAGATAAGTGTTTCCAGTTTCAGAGATTTTTGTAGTTCGTTCCAGTCATTGGCAGCAGAGAACTGGAAGGAGAGGCGGCCAAAGAAAGAATTGGTTTTGGGGGTGACTAGAGAGATATACCTGCTGGAGCGTGTGCTACAGGTGGGAGATGCTATGGTGACCAGCGAGCTGGGATAAGGGGGACTTTACCTAGCAGGGTCTTGTAGATGACATGGAGCCAGTGGGTTTGGCGACGAGTATGAAGCGAGGGCCAGCCAACGAGAGCGTACAGGTCGCAATGGTGGGTAGTATATGGGGCTTTGGTGACAAAACGGATTGCACTGTGATAGACTGCATCCAATTTGTTGAGTAGGGTATTGGAGGCTATTTTGTAAATGACATCGCCAAAGTCGAGGATTGGTAGGTTGGTCAGTTTTACAAGGGTATGTTTGGCAGCATGAGTGAAGGATGCTTTGTTGCGAAATAGGAAGCCAAGGGTCCAGATTTTGCAGCTCTTTCAGAACATCAGCTGAACGGATTTGGGAGAAGGAGAAATAGGGAATGCTTGGGCGAGTTGCTGTGGGGGGTGCAGTGCTGTTGACCGGGGTAGGAGTAGCCAGGTGGAAAGCATGGCCAGCCACAGAAAAATGCTTATTGAAATTCTCAATTATGGTGGATTTATCAGTGGTGACAGTGTTTCCTATCTTCAGTGCAGTGGGCAGCTGGGAGGTGTTCTTATTCTCCATGGACTTTAGTGTCCCAGAACTTTTTTGAGTTAGTGTTGCAGGAAGCAAATTTCTGCTTTTAATTTCTGCTTTTAAATCCCCATCTTGTGTAACACGTGTCATATTGTGTTGGCCCACTAGGGAGCTGTTTCGTTGTACTAAGTTCTAATCAATAGCCTAGACTGTGTGTTTGTGTATCTTATATTATAATTTTAGCTTGTTAGTAAATAAATAATCAACTCAATTGGTGTGGTATGGACTTATTTGTTGAGACTTGGGTTTGTGCAGATTCCCGGATTATGCAACGTTCAGAATGAGACTGTAGAGGAAATTGATTGATTAGCAACTGTTGTAAAATCGATATTCTGATGTTCTTTGAGTTAATTTGGGAAATAGAAACTCAATAAAACCAAACTTTACCATGGTGCCCCAGGTTAATGAGTTAATAATTACCTCATTCATTTAATCACTTTGTTTTAACCGTTAATCACTTGATGAGCAGCAGTCGTCACATTAATCAATACAACGTCACGACAAGTGTCTCTGTGTGTGACGTCAAGATGTCACTAAGCTTCCAATGAATTGTAGGAATGACTCACCTTTTAAAATGATTGACTGTAGTTCTGTGATGACTAAACTGAACAGATGTTTTGGTTGCTTGAAGGAGGGAGGAATTCACCCCATTCCTTCACCAGTGGAAGCCTGGAATGTCAGCTGGGGCCACCTGGAGGAAAAGAAGATTTGGAAATTCTAAAAGTACATCAGTTGTGATTGAATGGATGGGGATTCGGTCACGACTCAGTCAATAACCTATAGTGGAGACCTCATAGGCGGCGCTCTCTCTCCGTCTCCCACTTGGAACACATGATGAGGTCCAATGAGGACTGATTCTGCCACAGTTTGAGCACTGATTAGTCCATGTGTGCATCAAAAATGGCAACCCTTTTACAGTGCCTTCAGAAGGTATTCACACCCCTTGACTTTTTCCCCCTAAAAAAGTTGTGTTACAGCCTGAATTTAAAATGGATTGAATTGAGATTTTTTTTGTCGCTAGTCTACACACAACACCCCATAATGTCAAAGTGGAATTATGGTTTTGGAATCTTATACAAAGTAATTTAAAATGAGAAGTTGAATTTCTTGAGTCATTAAGTATTCACCACTTTGTTATAGCAAGTTAAGGAGTAAAAATGTGCTTAACAAGTCACATAATAAGTTGCATGGACTCACTCTGTGTGCAATAATAGTGTTGAACTTGATTTTTGAATGACCTCATCTCTGTACCCCAGACATACAATTATCTGTAAGCTCCCTCAGTCAAGCAGTGAATTTCAAACACAGATTAAACCACAAAGACCAGGGAGGTTTTACAATGCCTCTCAAAGGGCACCTATTGGTAGATGGGTACAAAAATAAATAGACATTGAATATCCCTTTGAGCATGGTGAAGTTATTAATTACAAAGACACAGGCGTCCTTCCTAACTCAGTTGCCGGAGAGGAAGGAAACCGCTCAGGGATTTCACCATAAGGCCAATGGTGACTTTAAAACAGTTACAGAGTTTAATAGCTATGATAGGAGAAAACTGAGGATGGATCAACAACATTGTAGTTACTCCACAATACTAACCTAAATGACAGAGTGAAAATAAGGAAACCTGTACAGAATAAAAATATTCCAAAACATGCATCATGTTTGCAACAAGGCACTAAAGTCATACTGCAAAAAAATGTGGCAAAGCAATAAACTTTTTGTCCTGAATACAAAGTGTTCTGTTTGGGACAAATCCAATATAACACATTACTGAGTACCCTTTCTGTCACGTCTACTCCCGCTCCGGCGTTCAACATCACTGGTTTACTAACCACCGGTCCTGGCAGCCTATCATTACTCACACCCTATCATTAGGCACACATGGACTTTATCATTACCCTGATTACACCCCATTTATTTAGCCCTCATTTGTCATCAGGCCTTAGGTGTTATTGCTCGTGTCTCATGTTCAGTATGCGGCCCATGTTTGTTATTTTGACGATTGTGTATTAGTATTAAAGTCCCCTTCTGCACCTGCTTTCTGACTCCCGGAGTACATGTTACACACTCTCCATATTTTCAAGCATACTGGTGGCTGCATCATGTTATGGGTATGCTTGTAATTTTTAAGGACTGGGGAGTTTATTAGGATAAAAATAAACAGAATAGAGCTAAGCACAGGCTTAATCATAGAGAGGATCACCTCACTTCTAGTCCTTAGGAAACTATGCAATGTTTTTTTTTAAATGTATCATTTCTTACATTGTTATCCCAAAAAATCTTAAGTGTTATTACATACAGCCGGGAAGAACTATTAGATATCAAAGCGACGTCAGCTTACCAACATTACGACTAGGAATACGACTTTCCCGAAACTGATCCTTTGTTCACATCACCACCCAGGGCATTTGATCTGAATCCAGAGGCCGACCCAAAACAATGTCGCCGCAGAAGAGGTAGACGGAGCGGCCTTCTGGTCAGACATCGGAGGTTTGCACACCACCCTTCACTTCCGAGTATATTACTCGCCAATGTCAAGTCTCTAGATAACAAGGTAGACAAAATTAGGGCAAGGGTTGCTTTCCAGAGAGACATCAGGCATTGTAACATACTCTGTTTTACAGAAACACGGCTCTCTCGGGATATGTTGTCAGAATCGGTACAGCCACCTGGATTCTTTATGCGTCGCGCCTACAGGAATAAAGAAGAAGGACGGGGGTATATGTTTCATGATTAACGACTCATGGTGTAATCGTAACAACATACAGGAACTCAAGTCCTTTTGTTCACCTGACCTAGAATTCCTCACAATCAAATGCTGACCATATTATCTCCGAAGAGAATTCGCATCAGTTATTCTCACAGCTGCGTACACCACCCCCCCTCAAGCAGATACCACAACGGCCCTCAATGAACTTCACTGGACTCTATGCAAACTAGAGACCATATATCCTGAGGCTGCATTTATTGTAGCTGGGGATTTTAACAAAGCAAATTTGAGAACAAGGCTACCTAAATTCTATCAGCATATTGATTGCAGCTCTCATGCGGGCAATACACTGGATCACTGCTTCTCTAACTTCCGAGATGCATACAAGGCCCTCCCTTCAGCAAATCTGACCACGACTCTATTTTGCTCCTCCCTTCCTATAGGCAGAAACACAAACAGGACGTACCCGTGACAAGAACCATTCACGCTGGTCTGACCAAACGTAATCCACCCTCATCAATGTTGTTGTTCGACGCTATGCGGAACGTGATCGAAGCAATCTTGAAGCGTGGAATCCGATTGGTCGGACCAGCGTTGAACAGACCTGAGCACGGGTGCTTCCTGTTTTAGTTTCAGTTTATAGGCTAGGAGCAACAAAATGGAGTCGTGGTCAGCTTTTCCGAGAGGAGGGCAGGGGAGGGCCTTATATGCGTCGCGGAAGTTAGAATAACAATGATCCAGGGTTTTGCCAGCCCGGGTTGCGCAATCGATATGCTGATAGAATTTAGGGAGCCTTGTTTTCAGATTAGTCTTGTTAAAATCCCCAGCTACAATAAATGCAGCCTCAGGATATGTGGTTTCCAGTTTACATAGAGTCAAATGAAGTTCATTCAGGGCCGTCGATGTGTCTGCTTAGGGGGGAATATACACGACCGTGATTATGATCGAAGAGAATTCTCTAGGTAGATAATGCGGTAGGCATTTGATTGTGAGGAATTCTAAGTCAGGTGAACAAAAGGACTTGAGTTCCTGTATGTTGTTATGATCACATCACGTCTGGTTAATCATAAGGCATACACCCCCGCCATTCTTATTTCCAGAGAGATGTTTGTTTCTGTCGGCGCGATGTGTGAAGAAACCAGGTGGCTGTACCGACTCCAATAGCATGTCTTGAGTGATTCATGTTTCCGTGAAACAAAGAATGTTACAGTCTCTGATGTCTCTCTGGAAGGAAACCCTTGCTCGGATTTTGTCTACCTTGTTGTCAAGAGACTGGACATTGGCGAGTAGTATGCTCGGGAGCAGTGCGCGATGTGCCCGTCCAGAAGACCACTCTGTCTGCCCCTTCTGCTGCTCCGTTGTTTTGTGCCGCTGGCTGGGATCCGATCCATTGTCCTGGGTGGTGGGCCAAAACAGAGGATCCACTTCGGGAAAGTTGTTTTCCTGGTCGTAATGTTGGTGAGTTGACGTTGCTCTTATATTCAATAGTTCCTCCCGGCTGTATGTAATAAAACCTAAGATTTCCTGGGGTAACAATGTAAGAAATAACAAAATACTGCATAGTTTCCTAGGAACGCGTAGCGAGACAGCCATCTCTGTCTTTTTTTCTTTTCTTTTTTTTCCTTTTACCTTTATTTAACCAGGCAAGTCAGTTAAGAACAAATTCTTATTTTCAATGACGGCCTAGGAACAGTGGGTTGACTGCCTGTTCAGGGGCAGAACGACAGATTTGTACCTTGTCAGCTCGGGGGTTTAAACTTGCAACCTTCCGGCTACTAGTCCAATGCTCTAACCACTAGGCTACCCTGCGCTGGATATCGATTTATACGCTGATCCGGTGAGTGAGTTTATAAGGAAGTGCATTGGAGATGTTGTAACCACTGTCACTATTAAAACCTACCCTAAACAGAAACCGTGGATAGATGGCGGAATTCGCGCAAAACTAAAAGCGCGAACCACCGCGTTTAACCAAGGTAAGGTGACTTGGAATATGGTGGAAAACAAAAAGTGTAGTTATTCCCTCCGCAAGGCAATCAAACAAGTGAAATGTCGGTATAGGGACAAAGTGGAGTCGCAATTCAACGGCTCAGACACGAGACGTATGTGGCAGGGTCTATAGACAATCATGGACAACAAAAAGAAAACCAGCCCCGTCACGGACACCGACGTCTTGCTTCCAGACAAAATAAACACCTTCTTTGCCCACTTTGAGGATAATACAGAGCTACCAACGTGGCCCGCTAACAAGGACTGCGTCCCCCCCCTCTCCCTCTCCGTGGCTGACATGAGTAAGACATTTAAACATGTTAACCCTCGCAAGCTGCCGGACCAGACATCATTCCTAGCCATGTCCTCAGAGCATGCACAGATCAGCTGGCTGGTGTGTTTGGGGACATATTCAATCTCTCCCTATCCCATGCAGTCCTTACATGCTTCAAGATGGCCACAATTGTTCCTGGCAAAGGTAACTGAACTAAATTACTAGTAGCACTCACTTCTGTCATCATGAAGTGCTTTGAGAGGCTAGTCAAGGATCATATCACCTCCACCTTACCTGCCACCCTAGACCCACCTCAATTTGAATACCGCCCCAATAGGTACAGATGCACACTACACACTGCCCTATCCCATCTGGACAAGAGGAATACCTATGTAAGAATGCTGTTCATTGACTACAGCTCAGCATTCAACACTATAGTACCCTCCAAGCTCATCAGTAAGCTGGAAGCCCTGGGTTTGAACCCCATCCTGTGCAATTGGGTCCTGGACTTCCTGATGCCCCCCCCCCCAGCTGGTGAAGGTAGGAAACAACATCTCCACTTGGCTGATCCTCAACAGTGGGGCCCCACAAGGGTGTGTACTCAGCCCCCTCCTGTACTCCCTGATCATCCATGACTGCGTGTCCATGTACGCCTCCAACTCAATCATCAAGTTTGCATACGACACAACAGTAGTTGTCCTGATTACCAACAACAAGACAGCCTACAGGGAGGAGGTGAGGAACCCAGGAAAACAACCTCTCACTCAACGTCAACAAAAGGAGATGATCGTGGACTTCAGGAAACAGCAGAGGGAGCACCCCCCTATCCACATCGAAGGGACTGCAGTGGAGAAGGTGGAAAGATTTAAATTCCTGGGCGTACACATCACAGACAAACTGAATTGGTCCACCCACATAAACATGTGTTGAAGGCGCAACATCGCCTCTTCAACCTCAAGAGGTTGAAGACATTTGGCTTAGCACCTAAAATTCTGACAAAGTTTTACAGATGCACAATTGAGAGCATCCTGTAGGGCTGTATCACTGCCTAGTACGGCAACTGCACCACGCACAACCACAAGGCTCTCCAGAGGGTAGTGAGGTCTGCACAATGCATCACCGGGGGCATCACCGGGGCCCTCCAGGACACCTACAGCACCCGATGTCACAGGAAGGTCAACAAGATAATCAAGGACAACAACCACCCGAGCCACTACCTGTTCACCCCGCTACCATCCACTCACCCCTGATCCTCACTAATCATGGAACTGTTTGACATCGGTCCAGTCGTGAACAGGTTTAACCTGCTACATGTGGTCTGAGTCCCATAATGATTCACAATAAACGATGATTGACGACATGTCACAAATTATTGCGTTAGCCGAATGTGATCCACTAATGCTAGCTACCCTCAGGAACAACTACACTGACATGACAGAGGAAATAAAGGTAAACGGAATGGCACGATGCAAAACCTAAGCTACAAATTGAAGAAAACGAACACTAAAGTGACAGTTATAAATGTATGTGAGTATTACTGACGGTGGCTCCCGATGGTGGGTAATATTTAACATGAAACAAATTGCAAAAAAAACGGAGAAAAAGTTAGGAGTAGGTATTAGTATTTTAGACATTCTAAAGTGCATATATCAATTACAGTGGCCTATAGCTTGGGTGTCCACATTTTCGTCCACTCCAATTACGAGGGCACAGAATTACAATTTTTAATAACGGCACAGCTATTTATAGCCTATTTCACAGTGGAAAAGGGGCTGCAATACATGTTATGTTTTTATTTAACTAGGCAAGTCAGTTAAGAACAAATTCTTATTTATGATGACGGCATACCAAAAGGCAAAAGGCCTCCTGCGGAGATGGGGGCTAAAAATATAGGACAAAACACACAACAAGACAGACACCACAACACAACAAAAAGAGAGACCTAAGACAACAACATAGCATGGCAGCAACACAACATGACAACATGGTAGCAGCACAACATGGTAGCAGCACAACAGCACAAAGATAGATAGGGTGTATTGTGAAATGTATTATGTTCTAACGAGTTTAGTTGTACAATGGTTAGAAATAGCCAATGGGATTTGAAATGCAGGGGTTGAGTTATTTTAATTAACAAATGATAATGGGGTTTCCGTTCTTGCATTGAAGTGATTGGATTACGAGATGCAAGGTAGGGTAAAATATCAATAATGTTTTGGAGAGTTGGGCTGAAGAGGCTGTAGAGAGCAGTCGTCTGTTGGGCTGAAGACGCTGTAGAGAGCAGTCGACTGTTGGGCTGAAGAGACTGTAGAGAGCAGTAGACTGTTGGGCTGAAGACGCTGTAGAGAGCAGTCGACTGTTGGGCTGAAGAGACTGTAGAGAGCAGTAGACTGTTGGGCTGAAGAGGCTGTAGAGAGCAGTCGACTGTTGGGCTGAAGAGTCTGTAGAGAGCAGTCGACTGTTGGGCTGAAGAGGCTGTAGAGAGCAGTAGACTGGAATGTTTTAAGGAGAACATTAAATAAATCTGTTCTGTTTACTATCAGTACGCTTTGGAGTCTTCAGTAAAAGAACCCAGCATCTTAGGATGTAACAGTAGAAACAACAATACATCACCCGAAGCATCCACAGCTGTCAGTAAGATCTGCATGGAGGAATGGGCCAAAATACCAGCAACAGTGTGTGAAAACCTTGTGAAGACTTACAGAAAACATTTGACCTCTGTCATTGCCAACAAAGGGTATATAACAAAGTATTGACATAAACTTTTGTTATTGACCAAATACTTATTTTCCACCATAATTTGCAAATAAATTAATTAAAAATCCTATAATGTGATAATCTGGATTTTTTCCCCTCATTTTGTCTGTCACAGTTGAAGTGTACCTATGATGAAAATTACAGGCCTCATCTTTTTAAGTGGGAGAACTTGCACAATTGGTGGCTGACTAAATACTTTTTTGCCCCACTGTATACAGGGGGTACCGGTACTGAGTCAATGTGTGGAGGTACATGTTAGTTGAGGTAATTTGTACATGTAGGTAGGGATGAAGTGACTCTGCATAGATAATTAACAGTGAGAGTAGCATCAGCGTAAGAAAAAGGGAGGGGGTCAATGCAAATATCCCAGGTAGCCATCTGATTAGATGTTCAGGAGTCCTATGGCTTGGGGGTAGAAGCTGTTAAGAAGAAGCCTTTTGGACCTAGACATGGCGCTGTGGTACCGCTTGCCGTGCGGTAGCAGAGAAAACAGTCTATGACTAGGGTGGCTGGAGTCTTTGGCCAATTTAGGGCCTTCCTCTGACACCGCCTGCTATAGAGGTCCTGGATGGCAGGAAGCTTGGCCCCAGTGATGTACTGGGCCGTACGCACTACCCTCTGTCGTGCCTTACAGTCGGAGGCCGAGCAGTTGTCATACCAGGCAGTGATGCAACCAGTCATGCTCTTGATGGTGCAGCTGTAGAATCTTTTGATGATCTGAGGACACATGCCAAATCTTTTCAGTCTCCTGAGGGGGAATAGGTTTTGTCGTGCCCTCTTCACGACTGTCTTGGTGTGCTTGGACCATGTTAGTTTATTGGTGATGTGGACACCAAGGAACTTGAAGCTCTCAACCTGCTCCACTGTAGCCCCGTCGACGAGAATGTGGGCGTGCTCGGTCCTCTTTTTCCCGCAGTCCACGATCATCTTCTTTGTCTTGATCACGTTGAGGAAGAGGTTGTTGTCTCTGCCCTCCTCCCTATAGGCTGTCCCATTCTTGTTGGTGATCAGGCCTACCACCGTTGTGTTGTCTGCAAACTTAATGATGTTGGAGTCATGCTTGGCCACGCAGTCATGGGTGAACAGGGAGTACAGGAGGGGACTAAGCACGCACCCGAGGGGCTCCCGTGTTGAGGATCAGCTTGGCAGACGTGTTGTTGCCTACTCTTACCCCCTGGGGGTGGCCCGTCAGGATGTCCAGGATCCAGTTGCAAAGGGAGGTGTTTAGTCCCAGGGTCCTTAGCTTAGTGATGAGCTTTGAACGCTGAGCTGTAGTCAATGAATAGCATTCTCACATAGGTGTTCCTTTTGTCCAGGTGGGAAAGGGCAGTGCAAGAGAACCAAGCATATCTGTCGACACACCTTCATTAATGTGGTGTCTGTAGACCCACCTCCACCCCACCTTTATTTATTAGATCTCCACCCCCAACGAATAGCAGGTGAATAGCAAAGGTGTTTCTAACATGTATTGAGTCAGGGGGTTGAAAACTTGTCTAATCATGATATATTCCTGTTTCATTTATTTACAAATGTTACAACTGTCCTCCCACTTTGACAGAGTATTTGTGTAGATTGTTGACAAAAAATGACAATTCAATCCATTTGAATCCCACTTTGTAACAACAAAATGTGGAAAGGTGTGAACACTTTCTGGAAACACTGGAGAGCACTGCCTTTGACCAGAAGGAAGTTCACTATAATGGAAATAGGTTGTAATTTGGGAGAATCTCAATTGAATACTTCTCGCGTCCTTTCTCCTCGCCTCCTTCTCAAAACCAATTGGACGAGGTCAGAGGGGATGGATCTCTGGCTTCTCATCCAATGGGTTTTGAGGATAGGTGAGAGAACGCGAGGAGTATACATTTGAGATTCTCCGCATATATCGAGTTCCACACAGGCGGTGGATTAACTATCCTGGATTGACCTGGAATTCACAAGGGACTTTTGTTTAACCAAGATCTATTTTTAAGCCAATACATTTACAAGATGTCAGACTGGCCCTAGCCTTGGCAGGACCAGTTTTGCCTCAAATATTTTGGCCCTCATGTGGAAAGCACTAAAAGCTCATTTCTGCTCGCTGTTGAGTACAATCTGGACTGGACTGGTCTGTGTTGTTTAACTAACTTATCGTTATGGTTCAAAACAAATTGACCTTCTACACCTGCATTGCTTGCTGTTTGGGGTTTTATTCTGGGTTTTCTGTACAGCACTTTGAGATATCAGCTGATGTACGAAGGGCTATATAAATAAATTTGATTTGACCTCTTCTAATTTTTGCTATGAAGAAATATCGACTAACCTTGACTCTTGATTTTCTGTTGTTTTGAAGTAGTCCATGACAGGCAATGGACATCACTATAATGCGTGTCAGCTCTCTACTTTATCAAAGCACGCAGGAAATGTTTATTTTATCATGACATAAGACCAGTCACATGATGTCATTCCTGCTAAAGGCACAGTAGGCCACTACAGTAACGCAGTATGTTCTAAATCCTAACTAGTATATTATTATAGCATCCTCATCTCCTTCTGATTCTATTTCATTAATCAAACCTCAGAAGCATGACTTCAGTGTGTATGTAATGTTGAGTGTATCTTCTCAGTAAACATGTCCACACTGGCACCATGTGGGCTATTATATTGGTCTCACGTAGGCTGCCAACATTGGGCCGATGTGCCTTTGTACATCAGCTCCACATCAGGCCCCATGGTCAGCCCTCACTTCTCCCGATATAGTCCACTCTTTTGGATCAGCTGCCTGTTACATTATATTTTTTGATACAAAGTTGTTACTATCATATATCCACGTTGGACTGGCTTGGGCTAAGCCGCGTTGGACTGGCGTGGGCTTGGTGTGGGACAGTGGCATCATTAGGCCAGCCCTGAACGTTTTGATGGTCAAATATTAGTTTCCATAACCACACATCACTTGAGCTATGCAGTATTTAAAAAAAAATGTTTTCATGACAAAAAATGTACAATACAATATACCGTAGTGTGCTCATGTCACGACTTCCGCCGAAGTCGGGTCCTCTCCTTGTTCGGGCGTCGCCGGTCTTCTAGCCATCATCATCACTTTTCATTTTCCATGTGTTTTGTCTTGTTTTTCCTCACACCTGGTTTCAATTCCCTACTTCGGCGGAAGTCGGTTTCAGGACCCTACTTCGGCAGAAGTCGTGACAGTGCTGCAAGAAGCCCCTGGCGGGACCGGTGCCTGCTGTGATTTGTCGTAATTTCACACCGCGCAGGACCGCTCACGTCCCTTGACCCCTTCCCACCGTTTAGACGCCAATGTCCTCACTCAGCAAAACGTCTGTGACTCCGTCTGCAGTATAGCACAGAGCAAATATACACATTTCTTACGCAACTTTTTACGAAAGAAAGGCAACAAAAAAATGCATGCTGGTTGAGGCAGCAGTAAATTCGGTGGAGGGCAGAACTACTTTATCTAGTCTGCCTCAACATAACGCAAATAAACTAGCGTTAGCGATCAGCATCCTTAAGCTATTGGGTGTCACGAGTTATTTAACAATATATTTAGTGAATTGGCAAGCTAAGGATGTTGATATTAGGTCAAGTGTTTACTTCTAGCGAGTGTATTTGATGGGATTCGTTTCTGTAGGTAGCTACTGGCTGGCTGGCTGGCTGACACCAAAAGAGAGAAGTTTTTCTGACAGCGACACAGTGCCCCCCTGTGGACTGATCTTTACTACAACATATTTAACCCTGTTTCAAATTACCAGTGTTGAGGTGGAAGAACTGACAACATTCATTTAATTATAGAGGTCATAACCTAATCCATTCTGCAGATTAATATGTTTGGTTCATGTCTGTTATTTCCATATAGGCAATATTAAAACTATTTGTAAAAAAAAAAAACTGCCCATTATTAAATTGATTAAATTATTTAATTGAGCTTTTATTTGTATTACTCTTTTTATTAATTGATCTACTTCATGTGTATATGACAAACAAAATTCAACTTAGAAGGGACAGGGCAGCCAGAAAGACCGGGGAAAAGAGTCAGCTTTGTGCTTAGATTGGAAGTGAACAAAACTTCCTCAAATGTTATGTAATGTAAAAATCTCACAGCTGGTAGAACTGATGAAATTAATCATTACATTCTACAGGTAATTTTTATTGGGCTCATGTCTCTTTATATTCATATAGACTCGGGGCTATGTAGCTTCTCATCTGTTATGTTTGGAGTTGTGTTGCTCTGTTATGTGGACACTTGAATTTCTCTTTACAGTTGAGTTGCCCTGTTTGTGTCGGTATACAGTAACTTTAAAGAACAACTGCCCCTAAAAATCAACTTTAATTTAGAAAATGGACCATGTGGCATCGATATGAACCAGAAACATATATTCTACTGTCAAAATTGCCTACAAAGTGTAAATCATTTTGGTAATAAAGTCAGTCTCGTTCAAAGCGTGTGACCTTGACTGCATCATAACGTAAATGAAGGTTGGGTTTGTTTCAATTCTGCCCACATGACCACAGCTGGCAGGACAGTATTCATCAATTCTGCCCACATGACCACAGCTGGCAGGACAGTATTCATCAATTCTGCCCACATGATCACAGCTGGCAGGACAGTATTCATCAATTCTGCCCACATGATCACAGCTGGCAGGACAGTATTCATCAATTCTGCCCACATGACCACAGCTGGCAGGACAGTATTCATCAATTCTGCCCACATGACCACAGCTGGCAGGACAGTATTCATCAATTCTGCCCACATGACCACAGCTGGCAGGACAGTATTCATCAATTCTGCCCACAAGACCACAGCTGGCAGGACAGTATTCATCAATTCTGCCCACAGCTGGCAGGACAGTATTCATCAATTCTGTCCACATGACCACAGCTGGCAGGACAGTATTCATCAATTCTGCCCACATGACCACAGCTGGCAGGACTGTATTCATAAATTCTGCCCACATGACCACAGTTGGCAGGACAGTATTCATCAATTCTGCCCACATGACCACAGCTGGCAGGACAGTATTCATCAATTCTGCCCACATGATCACAGCTTGCAGGACAGTATTCATCAAATCTGCCCACAAGACCACAGCTGGCAGGACAGTATTCATCAATTCTGCCCACAGCTGGCCATTCATCAATTCTGACATGACCACAGCTGGCAGGACAGTATTCATCAATTCTGCCCACATGACCACAGCTGGCAGGACTGTATTCATAAATTCTGCCCACATTATCACAGTTGGCAGGACAGTATTCATCAATTCTGCCCACATGACCACAGCTGGCAGGACAGTATTCATCAATTCTGCCCACAAGATCACAGCTTGCAGGACAGTATTCATCAAATCTGCCCACAAGACCACAGCTGGCAGGACAGTATTCATCAATTCTGCCCACAGCTGGTAGGACAGTATTCATCAATTCTGCCCACATGACCACAGCTGGCAGGACAGTATTCATCAATTCTGCCCACAGCTGGTAGGACAGTATTCATCAATTCTGTCCACATGGTCACAGCTGGCAGCACAGTATTCATCAATTCTGTCCACATGGTCACAGCTGGTAGGACAGTATTCATCAATTCTGTCCACATGGTCACAGCTGGCAGCACAGTATTCATCAATTCTGCCCACATGACCACAGCTGGCAGGACAGTATTCATCAATTCTGCCCACATGACCACAGCTGGCAGGACAGTATTCATCAATTCTGCCCACATGATCACAGCTTGCAGGACAGTATTCATCAATTCTGCCCACATGACCACAGCTGGCAGGACAGTATTCATCAATTCTGCCCACAGCTGGCAGGACAGTATTCATCAATTCAGAGTGCAGCTGCATATGACCTGATAATTTACTACAGGCATTACTTGGGTTAACTTTGGATATCCCTATGGCGTGATTTAGGGACCATCTGTAAATTACACAATGTATATGGGACAATATGTTAAAAATCCAATAGCTCCAAATTACAATGACTTAAAAACCTCAAACCAACCAAAATTAATATACAGATATTGAAAGCATAAAAGGTGTGCAACATGAAAATATTGTCACATTTACATTGTGTCATTTATTGACAGTCCCTAACTAGCCCCTGAGCTAGGGTTCAAAGTCAGGTCACAAACCAGCCAGGCTCAAGCTAAATGACGAAATAAATTTGACCAACTCTTTCCACCTGCAAATACAGGAGACACCCACATCAAACCATACCGATATCAACTCGTGTTTGAATGTAGTCATGGCTACGAGCATTTCAAAATCAGGAAGTATAGTTGCCCTTTAAAACTAACTAATGACATATTGCAGCTCTACTTTGCTACATTTCAGATTAGACAAGAGTCCTATTTCGCACAGGACTAGTTGGTTATGGAATTATTACTCCAGAATGTGTTATTCCAGAGGACGATTAGCACAGGATCAGTTAGCTTTTTTGCTCAAACCGTGAGCAACACCTGTCAAACACAGACATTTCTCTCAAAACACAGGGATGTTAATTTGCACAGGTCTAGTATTATCAGAGGAACCTTGGAGTTGGCCAAAAAACAGTAGATTATTCTGGTTGGAATTGTGACTCTCCATGTAAAAACTACTGATGTGGCAGATTCGGACAGGACTAAAATCACAGATGTGTTTTGTGCTTGTGCACATAATTCCATTACCTGACCTCACCCAGTAAAACTAATCCTGTCTGATGACCTGACCTCCCCCAGTAAAACTAATCCTGTCTGATGACCTGACCTCCCCCAGTAAAACTAATCCTGTCTGATGACCTGACCTCCCCCAGTAAAACTAATCCTGTCTGATGACCTGACCTCCCCCAGTAAAACTAATCCTGTCTGATTACCTGATCTCCCCCAGTAAAACTAATCCTGTCTGATTACCTGATCTCCCCCAGTAAAACTAATCCTGTCTGATGACCTGACCTCCCCAGTAAAACTAATCCTGTCTGATGACCTGACCTCCCCCAGTAAAACTAATCCTGTCTGATGACCTGACCTCCCCAGTAAAACTAATCCTGTCTGATGACCTGACCTCCCCCAGTAAAACTAATCCTGTCTGATTACCTGATCTCCCCCAGTAAAACTAATCCTGTCTGATTACCTGATCTCCCCCAGTAAAACTAATCCTGTCTGATGACCTGACCTCCCCCAGTAAAACTAATCCTGTCTGATGACCTGACCTCCCCCAGTAAAACTAATCCTGTCTGATGACCTGACCTCCCCCAGTAAAACTAATCCTGTCTGATTACCTGATCTCCCCCAGTAAAACTAATCCTGTCTGATTACCTGATCTCCCCAGTAAAACTAATCCTGTCTGATGACCTGACCTCCCCAGTAAAACTAATCCTGTCTGATGACCTGACCTCCCCAGTAAAACTAATCCTGTCTGATGACCTGACCTCCCCCAGTAAAACTAATCTTGTCTGATGACCTGACCTCCCCCAGTAAAACTAATCCTGTCTGATGACCTGACCTCCCCCAGTAAAACTAATCCTGTCTGAATGAAGAGAACAGGTGACAGCAGCAGGCCAGTCGAGCACTTAGAACAGCAGCAACTGGTAGGATGACTGACCCAGACAGGTGCAAAACAAGTTAAGCTACCCCAGTATTCCCTTGACCGTTTCAGATTGCAAAACTAAAGAGACATGCCAGAGAAGACAGAAGAATAGGATATCTGCTGTTGGAGTACTGTTTTCTGTGACAGGTGGGAAGGTGCAAGTTACCTGAAAATTATCTAATCTCTCAGTGTTCATCTCAAAGCGCTCCAAATTCATGCATTTTGCAGTGGAAATTCCTTTTTTTTGCCAGTGGAAAATGCATGCAAACCCCCCTACTGGCTTTGGGCTAAGCCCCCAATGTCCGTGTTGGGCTCGGTGTGGGCTAGGGTTTAACATGGGTAACCGGGATCTTGGGAACTTCACATTTTCCAAAAACAGAAACCCGGGAAATTACAGAAATTCCCCATGTAAGCATTAATGCAATTCTACAAAAAAACACGAGAAGCATCAGATTAGCAAAAAACAAAATCTCCCATTATCCAAACAGGTTGTCATGGAAGCCTAGTGGGTTAACTCCCTTTACCATTGTACGTTGGCTAATAGGACCAATCAATGGAAAATAAAATAGACAAACTACAATCACGTATATCCTACCAACGGGACATTAAAAACTGGAATATCTGAGGTTTCACTGAGTCGTGGCTTAACGACATTCATTCATTTGTTTTATTTAACCTTTATTTAACTAGGCAAGTCAGTTAAGATCAAATTCTTATTTACAGTGACGGCCTACCAAAAGGCAAAAGGCCTCCTGCGGGGAATCCTGAATTTATTCAGGCCTCCTGAATAAAAATATAGGACAACACACACATCACAACAAGAGACAACACTACATAAAAGAGAGACCTAAGACAACAACATGGTAGCAACACAACATGGTAGCAACACAACATGGCAGCAGCACAGGTTACAAACTTTATTGGAAACAGACAACAGCACAAAAGTCAAGAAGGTAGAGACAACAATACATCACGCAAAGCAGCCACAACTGTCAGTAAGAGTGTCTATGTCTTTGCATTAAGAGAGTGAGATAAAACTGTCCAGTTTGAGTGTTTGTTGCAGCTAGGGGTCGCGGCCCCATGTGGCATTGCCTAATATGAAAATGGAGTCGCGGGAGAATTTCCAAAATCCCCCAAAATATGAGCGCCCTTAGATCACGGCTGTACTTGACCATTGCACTTGAAACGTTGAATCATTGAATGACTAGGCATGATACACTATGAAACCACACACTATTGCAGAGACTTTGATATTACCAGCTGCAATTGATATGGTGAAAACAATGTGTGTGGAGGCAGAGGGACAGAAATTCACACCAATACCTTTGTCAGAAAACACAAAGAATGTATGCTATTGCTAGCAATCAAGAGAAAATGGACTGAACGACTCAAACTCCCCAGATTATGCTCTCCAAATGGACGTTAGCTGTGAGGGCCCAGATGACCATGCATTGACTTTTGTTGACTAAACACGTCACCGGATGCTATTCATGAGGACATATTGTTCTGTCTCACGATTCGGGAGCATGAAACGGTATATGGGATGTTCCTTGTGCTGCGTGGCTATATTGATGAAAAACAGAATCCATATGCCATCAAATGGTGGGCTTTTGCACAGATGTGCCTCATCTTTGGCGGGGCGGTGGGCAGGCCTCTGCACTAGATATGAATGTGTTTCCTTCTGCCATATGGACACATTGGCTGATACACCGAGAACAACTGGCAGCAAAAGAGCTGAGCACAGAACTAGGAGACATACTGCAGCAAGTAACTTCCACTGTGCCCAAGCATGTTCACTAAACTACACAGCCAAAATAATATGGACACCTGCACGAACATCTCATTCCAAAATCATGGGCATTAATATGGACTTGGGCACTGATGTTGGGCGATAAGGCCTGGCTCGCAGTCGCAGCCAATTCATCCCGAAGGTATTCAATGGGGGTTGAGGTCAGGGATCTGTGCGGTGATCTTAAGCTTGTGTGCGGCTGCTCAGCCATGGAAATCATGAAGCTCCCGATGAACAGTTCTTGTGCTGACGTTGCTTCCAGAGGTAGTTTGGAACTCTGTAGTGAGTGTTGCAATCGAGGACAGGGGTCTTTACGAGCTTCAGCACTCTGCAGTCCCGTTCTATGAGCTTGTGTGGCCTACCACTTCACAGCTGAGCTGTTGCTCTCCTAGACATTTCCACTTCACAATAACAGCACTTATAGTTGACCAGAGCAGCTCTAGCAGGGCATAAAATTTGACAAACTGACTTGTTGGAAAGTTGGCATCCTATGACGGTGCCACATTGAAAGTCGCTGAAGGCCATTCTACTGGCAATGTTTGTCTATGGAAATTGTATGGCTGTGTGCTCAGATTTATACACCCGTCAGCAGTGGGTCTGGCTGAAATAGCCAAATCCACTCATTTGAAGGGGTCTCCACTTTTTTTATTACAGTGCAAGTTCCCGTTCTAATGCTCTTACATGTTGTGGGGAACAGATGATCATTGTTCCCTTAAAATGCACCATTTACTGATTTATAAACATGAGGTTAACATGCTATGTATCCCATAGAACACTCATGTCTGCCTTTGTTAAATTTAGCCGTTCTGTAAAGTTAAGACCAATTTCCACTCATCTCAGGTCATTTGAAAAAACATGGTTTTAACTTTACCACTACTTGGTGCGCCCTACTGCGCTAATTAGGGACTACACATTGGGCCATTGTCAGCTGGCAGGCATCATGTCTTCCACCAGTTAATGACAACTTCCACCAATATCAGATAAAAAAAACATGAGCTGGCGCACACCCGGAATAGTAGTTTAGGTGGAGGTGCTGACTATCGTCCAATAAACTATCAAAATAAAGAAAGTCGCACACTCCATGTGTAATCTCCCAGCATCACGCAGGAAACCTTCCTCGCAGGGGGAAACCTTCCTCGCAGGGGGAAACCTTCCTCGCAGGGGGAAACCTTCCTCGCAGGGGGAAACCTTCCTCGCAGGGGGAAACCTTCCTCGCAGGGGGAAACCTTCCTCGCAGGGGGAAACCTTCCTCGCAGGGGGAAACCTTCCTCGCAGGGGGAAACCTTCCTCGCAGGGGGAAACCTTCCTCGCAGGGGGAAACCTTGGTAAATACCCATTACATTGCTGGAAGAGTACACACGGAGTGTGCCACTTTATTTAGATCATTTATAACTTCCACCAATATGACAACATCCAATCTTTTAAGAAGTTTAATTCAAGCAAACAAAGGTAAAGGTACATTTCACAACTCTGGGTTATTCAACATCCTGGCCACGTACACCCCAAACATTGATACATCTAAAAGGAATAAAACACCAGAAGGGAACGCTTTCTGGAAGCCCTCATTCCATCATATGGAATTCTCTAAAACACTTTAAATGTTTATTTTGAAACTTTTTCCAAAGCCAGTGTGCTCTTCTCTAGGCCTGGCTGAAAGACTTGCCTTTTTAGAACAGGTTCTCTTTTTGCATTGTTTTGGCGTTAACTTTTTCCAAAGTTTCATCAGAATTATCTTTTTTTTTTAAAGATGAAGTTCCAAGGTTCCCCATCCCTGTGAAGACAGAAAAAGCATTCAGTCATAATCGTAGGTATACAACAAGTATCTGAGCATCAGATGACCAATGTATAATGCTGAGTGTAATGCTAGACCTGAAACAGGCCTACCTGGGCTCAGACACTCGGCCTACCTGGGCTCAGACACTCGGCCTACCTGGGCTCAGACACTCGGCCTACCTGGGCTCAGACACTCGGCCTACCTGGCCTCAGACACTCGGCCTACCTGGCCTCAGACACTCGGCCTACCTGGCCTCAGACACTCGGCCTACCTGGCCTCAGACACTCGGCCTACCTGGCCTCAGACACTCGGCCTACCTGGCCTCAGACACTCGGCCTACCTGGCCTCAGACACTCGGACCACCAGCAGAGTTGGGGACAGTCTTCTGGACTAATTCCTTGGCCTGGTGTGCCTGCAGCACAGCCACAGCCTCATCCACCTACCAGCAACATCAACCAGGTTAATAACAGCATCACCTATTACCACAGCTACAAACTCATCTGTACACTACAACATTTAAAATCCATCAGAGGGGTTACACAGTTTCCTCAAATGCTCTCACTTGGGCTCGCCTGGCTTCAAGGAATTTCTCCTGATGACACATTCTGGTCAGGGAGCAGAACTGACCTTAGAGCGGAGAGACTCGGGAGACTCCAGCATGTGAAGCAGTTCAGAGTTGTCTATCTCCAGCAGCATGCCAGTGATCTTCCCAGCCAGGCTGGGGTGCATGTTCTGGATGCACGGGAACAAACGCTCACCTGGGGACAAACAGGGTTTTAGTGTCCTGGCTCAGAAACCGGAGGGAGATTGACAGTGTGGTAGGTTGAATGGATGTTAAGCCCAATTTTATGCAGTTTTATAACGCAGATCTGAACGGCTTTAAAATGTCTGCATGTCAAATCTTAGTGAAAGACTTGCGACGAGACGGATTCTGTTAGCCAATAAGAGAACACTGCGCTGACGTTCTGTGTTTGCTGCAGTAGTGTAAAGTTGTTAAGTAAAAATACTTGAAAGTACTGAAGTAGTTTTTGGAGGCATCTGTACTTCACTATTTATATTTTTGACAACTTTTAATTTTCTTTATGAATGTAGTAAAGTATGTACTTTTTACTCCATACTTTTCCCATGACACTCAAAAAGTACATTTTGAATGCTTAGCAGGACAGGAAAATGGTCTAATTCACACACCTAAGAGAACATCCCTGGTCATCCCTACTGCCTCTGATCTGGAGGACTCACTAAACAGATATTTAGTTTCTAAATGATGTCTGAGTGTTGGAGCGTGCCCTGGCTATGTATAAAAAAAACGTGCCGTCTGGTTTGCTTAATATAAGGCATTTGAAATGATTTATACTTTTACTTTTGAGCAATTACATTTACTTTAGAAAATTTTACTGAAGTCAGATAATCCTGGGTGACTCACTTTTACTTGAGTCATTTTCTATTAAGGTATCTTTACTTTTATACTCAAGTATGACAATTGGGTACTTTTTCTACCACTGAGTAAGAGCTAGTCTAGCTTGCTGATATTTCTCTGGAAAGTCACAAAGCGTACCCTGTTTCTGGTGCATGTAGGGGTGGCAGGTAGCCTAGTGGTTAGAGCGTTGGGACAGTAACCAAAAGGTTGCTGGATCGAATCCCTGACCTAACAAAGTAAAAATCGTTCTGCCCCTGAACAAGGCAGTTAACCCACTGTTCCCCAGTAGGTCATCATTGTAAATAAAACTTTGTTCTTAATTGGACTTGCCTAGTTAAATAAACATATCATGAAACTCGTTTGCTACAACACCTTGCTACATAAAGTGACAACTATGTTTCATCACGTCATTGTTGAGGCCCCATGACCGTGGAAACAGTCGTATTGATCTGAATGCTTGGTGTTCAGTCCGCTAAAAGATAGTCTTGTCTGGGGTTGAGTTTACACTCACCCAACATCTGCTTCTGTTCCTGAGGTGGTGCAGCGGCCAGCATGGAGGCAGTCAGAGGGTCCTGGCCCTGCACATGGACAGCAGGCTACACACACGGACACAGAGTTAGAGAGAACACACCAAGGTAATATTGACACGGTAGATAATATTTTTTTGTGGTCCCCTGTAAAGGCACGCGGTCCCCTAACGGAGTTGGTAGAGCATGGTGCTTGTAGTGGGTTCGATTCCCGGGACCACCCATAAACAAAATGTATGCACGTAAGTAACTTTGGATAAAAATGTCTGATAAATGGCACATTATTATTTTCTAATACTGCCTTCAGTTTACATTTGATAGGAGAGAGGAGGCATACCTGCTGCATAGTGACTTGGGGCTGTGAGTTAATGTGGTTCTGTGGGTTGCGGACTCCTGTGGCGTACTTATACTGAGGCACGCCACGCACCGGGGCTCCACTCACTGGGGCCGAAGGGGCGCGGGGCCCCATGGTCTGGGGACCTGCAGAGGGGCAAGAAGAGATCATTTTGACGTTATTTCAAATGTTACGTCATAAAGCACCTAAATTCAATATAAATCCTGCATTAGCATGTACATAATGCAGAAGCACTACTACATATTACAAAGACAGAGGCACAAATGAGTATCTCTCCAGGTTACTCACCCACGCTCCGCGTGGACATCATGCGAGGCATCTGGTTGGTTGGCCTCATAGGGCTGAAGCTGGGCTGTCTGGATGTGGAAGGACGTATGGAGCCTGGCATGTTCTGGAAGTCTGAAGTCCCAACAATGTAATTTAGGAATACTTTTAACACTAAACTATGATTGTAGAAGTCAGTGGTCATATCGTAAAGTAGTAGAGGTTATGAGGGCGTACTACTCACATTGAGGTCTCACACCCTGGGTGGCCCAGCGAGGGCTGGGTCTCAGCTGGGCTATCTGGTTGGCAGGGTAGTAAGCAGCTCTGTTATGAGCCTATAGGGATGGAGAACACAGTGCAGGTATTATCTACATCCAACAGCATCCAGTCTGACACACTTCCACTTTGTCCATGGACTGAACTGTGATCCTGTGAACATGAATATCAAGGGCTAGATCGATTGATTGACATAAATGTGATTGTTTGATTGACATGAACTGAATTGACCAAGTGGTGACCTGTGGGATGGCAGCCATGAAGTACCCAGAAGGAGGGGCAGGCTGGTAGGGGTTGAGGACTGGGTTGGGTATGGGCCGGACGGTGGCCATCCTCTGCATGTACTGGTTGGTGAGGTGAGCCTGACGCTCCTCTTTCCTCTGAGCCAGCGCCACGTACAGAGGCTTAGTGGCCACGATGCGCCCGTTCATCTCGGTCACGGCCTTGGTGGCCTCCTCCGGGGAAGAGAAGCACACAAAGCCGAAGCCCTTGCTGCGACCACCCTCCATCATCACCTAATGGAGGAGAGGGGAGGAAACGGTTTTCTTAGCACACAGCTGAACAGAACAAAGCAGTTCTCTTTAATACATCAACAGCCAGGAGGTTGGTTCTCTTCAACACGCCAACAGCCAGGAGGTTGGTTCTCTTCAACACGCCAACAGCCAGGAGGTTGGTTCTCTTCAACACGCCAACAGCCAGGAGGTTGGTTCTCTTCAACACGCCAACAGCCAGGAGGTTGGTTCTCTTCAACACGCCAACAGCCAGGAGGTTGGTTCTCTTCAACACGCCAACAGCCAGGAGGTTGGTTCTCTTCAACACGCCAACAGCCAGGAGGTTGGTTCTCTTCAACACGCCAACAGCCAGGAGGTTGGTTCTCTTCAACACGCCAACAGCCAGGAGGTTGGTTCTCTTCAACACGCCAACAGCCAGGAGGTTGGTTCTCTTCAACACGCCAACAGCCAGGAGGTTGGTTCTCTTCAACACGCCAACAGCCAGGAGGTTGGTTCTCTTCAACACGCCAACAGCCAGGAGGTTGGTTCTCTTCAACACGCCAACAGCCAGGAGGTTGGTTCTCTTCAACACGCCAACAGCCAGGAGGTTGGTTCTCTTCAACACGCCAACAGCCAGGAGGTTGGTTCTCTTCAACACGTCAACAGCCAGGAGGTTGGTTCTCTTTAACATGTCAACAGCCAGGAGGTTGGTTCTCTTTAACATGTCAACAGCCAGGAGGTTGGTCCTTACCCTGGCACTGGTGATGGTGCCGAATGGGGAGAATTCTTTACGCAGGCGCTCGTCATCAATTCCATCGTCAAGATTCTTCACGTAGAGATTGACACCCTGGAGAAGACATGTAGAACATACTTTTACAAAACAATACTATTCAACATTCCTTTTGATTCTGACCTTGCATTGATAGACTACATATTAACCGTCGATGAACTAGTAATTGTCTGTAGAACACATTTATCCCCAGCAAACATGCCAGAGGGATGTGGGGCTCATGAATTACTCACTGTGGCAGCCATTTTGGCCAGTACAGTCCATTGTAGAGAAAACATGGAATTTGACAAGGCTGCAACAAAAACTGCACAACATCACAAAGTGCTGATTCACTGTGACCTGGTAGCGCGTCATGCGATCCTGTTTCATCTGTTCAAACTTGCGTTTCAGCTCCGTCTGACGCTCCACTTTCTTCTGGGCGCGGCCCACGTAGATGAGCTTTCCATTCAGCTCCTTCCCATTCATCTCATCAACAGCCTGGAACAGACATCCTCTTTTACAATATGGCCATCAGCCTTCCCATCCTTGATTGAGACCCTCCGTACGAAACGCCACCAACCAAGCAACCATTTCAAACACATTAAGCTCACCTTTTGGGCGTCCTCGTGCCTCTCGAAGCTCACAAAGCCAAAGCCTCTGGATTTGCCACTGTCATCAGTCATGACGCGGATACTCATGGCACTGCCTAGATGTAACAGGAGACAGTTCAGATACTCATGGCACTGCCTAGATGTTACAGGAGACAGTTCAGATACTCATGGCACTGCCTAGATGATAGAGGAGACAGTTCAGATACTCATGGCACTGCCTAGATGATAGAGGAGACAGTTCAGATACTCATGGCACTGCCTAGATGATAGAGGAGACAGTTCAGATACTCATGGCACTGCCTAGATGTTACAGGAGACAGTTCAGATACTCATGGCACTGCCTAGATGTTAGAGACTAGAGGTAGACAGATTATGATTTTTCAACGCCGATACCGATTATTGGAGGACCAAAATGGCCGATACCGATTGATCGGCCAATTTAAAAAAAATGTATTTGCAACAATGACAATTACAACAATACTGAATTAACACTTATTTTAACTTAATATAAATCAACAAAATCAATTTAGCCTCAAATAAATAAACATGTTCAATTTGGTTTAAATAATGCAAAAACAAAGTATTGAGAAGAAAGTCATGTGTGCCATGTAAAAATGTGTGCCATGATAAAAAGCTAACGTTTAAGTTCCTTCCTCAAAACATGAGAACATATGAAAGTTGTTGGTTCCTTTTAACATGAGTCTTCAATATTCCAAGGTAATAGGTTTTAGGTTGTAGTTAATATAGTATTTATAGGACTATCTCTCTATACCATTTGTATTTCATATACCTTTGACTATTGGATGTTCTTATAGGCACTATAGCATTGCCAGTGTAACAGTATAGCTTCAGTCCCTCTCCTCGCCCCTACCTGGGCTCGAACCAGGAACACATCGACAACAGCCACACTCGAAGCATCGTTACCCATCACTCCACAAAAGCCGCAGCCCTTGCAGCACAAGGGGAATAACTACTCCAAATCTAAAAGCGAGTGACTTTTGAAACAGTATTAGAGCACACCCAGCTAACCATTTCACATTGGTTACACCAGCCATTAGGCTGATAGGCTTGAAGTCATAAACAGCGCTGTGCTTGCGAAGAGCTGCTGGCAAAATGCACGAAAGTGCTGTTTGAATGAATGATTACGGGCCTGTTGCTGCTCAGCCAGACTGCTCTATCAAATCAGACTTAATTATAAAATAATAACACAGAAATACAAGCCTTTGGTCATTAATTTGATCGAATCCAGAAACTATCATTTCGAAAACAAAACGTTTGTTATTTCAGTGAAATACGGAACCGTTTGGTATTTTATCTAACGGGTGGCATCCATAAGTCTAAATATTCTTGTTACATTGCACAACCTTCAATGTTATGTCTCAATTACGTAAAATTCTGGCAAATTAGTTCACAATGAGCCAGGCAGCCCAAACTGTTGCATATACCCTGACTCTGCGTGCAATGAACGCAAGAGAAATGACAATTTCACCTGGTTAATATTGCCTGCTAAATTGGATTAGTAGTTATAACTAGTGATTATGATTGATTGAGTGTTTTTTTTTTATAAGATAAGTTTAATGCTAGCTAGCAATTTACCTTGACTTCTACTGCGTAACAGGCAGGCTACTTGTGGAGCGCAATGGTTAGAGCGTTGGACTAGTTCACTGCGGTTGCAAGATTGGAACCCCTGAGCTGACAAGGTGAAAATCTGTCGTTCTGCCCCTGAACAAGGCAGTTAACCCACTGTTCCTATGCCGTCATTGAAAATAAGAATGTGTTCTTAACTGACTTGCCTAGTTAAATAAAGGTATAATTATTATTTATTTTTTTAATAAATGGAAATCGGCGCCCAAAAAAAACAATTGTTATGAAAACCTGAAATCGGCCCTAATTAATCGGCCATTCCGATTAATCGGTTGACCTCTAGAGGAGACAGTTCAAATGCCCATGGCACTGCCTAGATGTTACAGGAGACAGTTCAGATACTCATGGCACTGCCTAGATGTTACACGACCCAGTAACCATCTCGTAGCCTACAGCTATGTGACTTGGTTTCTGAGTGTGGGCGGAAAGTAATAAACATACCATACTCGGCATACTTGCTGAAGACCTCCCTCAGTTTCTCATCATCCATATCTTCACCAAAGTTCTTGATGTAAACGTTGGTGAACTCTTTGGCCCGGGCACCAAGCTCAGCCTCACGTTCTTTGCGAGATTTGAATCGTCCCACAAACCTGCAATAGAAAAACTAGTTGGAGCTGGCAGACAAAACCCTCACCAAAATGTCCAGACCTGCTCCCCGTAACATACTACACAAGGCTTTCCCAAACTCTGTCCTAACCCCCCTGCTTCCCAAACACTGTCCTACCACCCCTCCCCCTTTCCCAAACTCTGTCAAATCCAATTTATTTATAAGCCCTTCTTACATCAGCTGATATCTCAAAGTGCTGTACAGAAACCCAGCCTAAACCCACAAACAGCAAGCAATGCAGGCGTAGAAGCACGTTAACAACCAAGTCACATAGCTGTAGGCTACGAGCTGGTTACTGAGTCGTGTCCTATCCCCCCACCCCCACCCGGGTGCACGTTTAATTTTTTCCCCTAGCACTACACAGATGATTCAAATAACCATCTCATCAGGCAAAAAACAAAACGTGCACCAAACAGGGGCCCCAGGACCGAGTTTGGGAAACCCTGTACGACAACCTCGTTACCAGAATGTACACTTCCAGGTAGAACTGTGGCATTGCAGCAAGAAACCAAGTTCACAGTCAGAGACGCAAGTTGTAAAAAACAACCACACAATTAGTATTAAAACAATTGTGATTAGTACCGTTAAAGAGCCACGACAGAAGAAACCTTTACTGATCACACTTACACTTTTCTGTCATTGAGAAGCATGCCGTTCATTTTCTCAATGGCTCTTTCAGCAGCCTCCTGGGTCTCAAAATGCACAAAGCCATAGCCCTTTGAGCCATTCTCATCACAAACAACCTTGGAGAAAGGAGGGTTGGCACGAGCTTTAGATATGCAATACAATTAAGGTCAACTTGAGGATAAAAACTATCCCATCATGCAACACATTTCTAACCAATACAACACCCTCCTTGGGGATGAAAGGTTGTGCGAGATATTACCTTGCAGGACAGGATGTTGCCGAAGGCAGAAAAGGTGTCGTAGAGGGCCTTGTTGTCAATAGATTTGTCTAGGTTCTTGATGAAGATGTTGCCCACCCCGCTCTTCCTCAGGGATGGGTCACGCTGAGACCACATGATGCGGACAGGACGACCCTTGATCACGTCAAAGTTCATGGTGTCTAGAGCCCTCTCAGCTGAGAAGAGGAATTATATTAACACATTATGACTCCTGTGATAGCCCCCCCCACACTCCAGTGATAAGCTAAATTTTGACCCCATACTAGATTTACTTCCCTATTTCTTCAAATAACCTGTTTAGATCTGACCAAATGAACTGGCTGTAGTATAAACCACATCCCTGGATGGATTTAATATCTGACCAAATGAACTGGCTGTAGTGTAAACCATATCCCTGGATGGATTTAATATCTGACCAAATGAACTGGCTGTAGTATAAACCACATCCCTGGATGGATTTAATATCTGACCAAATGAACTGGCTGTAGTATAAACCACATCCCTGGATGGATTTAATATCTGACCAAATGAACTGGCTGTAGTATAAACCATATCCCTGGATGGATTGGTCAGATATTAAATCCATCCAGGGATATGGTTTACACACGATGCCCCACCCAAAACAAACAGGACAAGCCAACTGTTGTCCTGTCTCTAGAATGGCAGCTATTCATCTCGATTATGATTCAATGACTAGTGATACATGTATGTGGAATTAGAGTGTAGAACAGTCATACAGACAGCTGTGTGTAGGTAGCGAGTTGTTTGTGACTAGACTAGCCAAGACAGCGATGCCCGTGTACAATGTCTTTCTCACTGTCACATGGAGGAGAAACAGACTAGCCGTGTCATCTTTCCTGGCTTTGACAACCTTTAAAATAGATACAATATTAACATGACAGTTCGCTACATACCATCAGCTGGCTGTTGGAAGTTGACATAGGCGTACCCGAGGGAACGACGGGTGATCATATCCCTGCAGACCCGGATGGAAAGGATGGCCCCGGCGGGGCTGAATTTTTCGTAGAGCAAAGCTTCGGTCACATCTTGATGAAGATCACCGACATACAGGGATGCCATGGGGTAAGTAGGAGCACCGGGGTTCATTTTCGTAACGAAATCCGACAAAAAAAAATGTTACCTTTCAGACGAAATTGTTCGTAATTTAAAAAGGGTCTGGTTACGCTAACTCGAGGGTTGAATCTAAACCAGCTGGCTAGCAAAGTTTAACAAGCTTGACAAGTTCTAATGAAGTTAATTTAGAAGATAAATATTTGAAACGTTTAAAATACGACCAATTCGTTACGTATATGTTGTTTAAAATGTCTATATAATTGACAAAATAGAGCTTGAAATCAACATGTCCTTGCTTGCTTTTCCCGTTGCAGATGGTAACAGTAACCAGAGAAACGCAGCGTAACATTCTCGTCGTTCCACTTCAGTTCGAATATCAACTAGTGCTTCAACGAGTTGGTTAACAAATATATATGTTTTTAAGGTTTAAAAAAAAAAAACTATTTTTTTAGATATATATTTTTTCTAGGAATAAGTGGCGAGGAAGCGCTGGCGTTCACACAGCACTATCAGCCGGGGTTTAGATGAGGGAAATATGAAACATGGTCTTAGTTATACCCTTACTTACATACGTCACATGTGGTTAAGAAAAACGTTGAGGTGTTTCTGTACTGCGGCGTCTCAACAACTACGTTGCTGATTGGTTGAAAAAATGTTGACTCTCATGATCAACAAATAAAATGTGAAAGCGATGAATCATGGTTGATCAAAACATTTTGATGTTTATTTTTTTATTTTTAACTAAGCAAGTGAGTTAAGAAACAAACTGCTACAGACCTATATCTATCCTACCCTGCCTTTCTATCCTACCCTGCCTGATCACCGACCATTTAGAATCCCACCGAACCTTCTCCACTATACAATCTGGTTTCAGAGCTGGTCATGGGTGCACCTCAGCCACTCTCAAGGTCCTAAACGATATCTCTAACCACCATCGATAAGAAACAATACTGTGCAGCCGTATTCATTGACCTGGCCAAGGCTTTCTACTCTGTCAATCACCACATCCTCATTGGCAGACTCAACAGCCTTGGTTTCTCAAATTATTGCCTCGTCTGGTTCACCAACTACTTCTCCGACAGAGTTCAGTGTGTCAAATCTGAGGGCCTGTTGTCCGGGCCTCTGGCAGTCTCTATGGTGTGCCACAGGGTTCAATTCTTGGGCCGACTCTCTTCTCTGTATACATCAATGATGTTGCTCTTGCTGCTGGTGATTCTCTGATCCACCTCTACGCAGACGACACCATTCTGTATACTTCTGGCCCTTCTTTGGACACTGTGTTAACAAACCTCCAGGCAAGCTTCAATGCGATACAACTCTCCTTCCGTGGCCTCCAACTGCTCTTAAATACAAGTAAAACTAAATGCATGCTCTTCAACCGATCGCTGCCTGCACCTGCCTGCCAGTCCAGCATCACTACTCTGGACGGTTCTGACTTAGAATATGTGGACAACTACAAATACCTAGGTGTCTGGTTAGACTGTAAACTCTCCTTCCAGACTCACATAAAACATCTCCAATCGAAAGTTAAATCTAGAATTGGCTTCCTATTTCGCAACAAAGCATCCTTCACCCATGCTGCCAAACATACCCTCGTAAAATTGACCATCTTACCGATCCTCGACTTCGGCGATGTCATTTTCAAAATAGCCTCCAATACCCTACTCAACAAATTGGATGCAGTCTATCACAGTGCCATCCGTTATGTCACCAATGCCCCATATACTACCCACCACTGCGACCTGTACCCTCTCGTTGGCTGGCGCTTGCTTCATACTCGTCGCCAAACCCACTGGCTCCAGGTCATCTACAAGACCCTGCTAGGTAAAGTCCCGCCTTATCTCTGCCCACTGGTCAACATAGCAGCACCTACCCGTAGCACACGTTCCAGCAGGTATATCTCACTTGTCACCCCCGAAGCCAATTCCTCCTTTGGCCGCCTCTCCTTCTATTTTAAATGTGGCTTTATCCCAGTGGAGAGGAGAAGTGATTTCATTCAGTCACAATGAAGCTCGGAAATGACCACTACAGAATATCCATTCTTGAAGAAGAGGTTATATGGTTATATACAGGGAGTACCAGGTAATAACATGATTATATACAGGGAGGTAATAACATGGCTATATACAGGGAGGTAATAACATGGTTATATACAGGGAGTACCAGGTAATAACATGGTTATATACAGGGAGTACCAGGTAATAACATGGTTATATACAGGGAGTACCAGGTAATAACATGACTATATACAGGGAGGTAATAACATGGCTATATACAGGGGGTAATAACATGGTTATATACAGGGAGTACCAGGTAATAATATGACTATAGACAGGGAGTACCAGGTAATAACATTGTTATATAGAGGGAGTACCAGGTAAAAACATGGTTATATACAGGGAGTACCAGGTAATAACATGGTTATATACAGGGAGTACCAAGTAATAACATGACTATATACAGGGAGGTAATAACATGGCTATATACAGGGAGGTAATAACATGGTTATATACAGGGAGTACCAGGTAATAACATGGTTATATACAGGGAGTACCAGGTAATAACATGGTTATATACAGGGAGTACCAGGTAATAACATGACTATATACAGGGAGGTAATAACATGGCTATATACAGGGAGGTAATAACATGGCTATATACAGGGAGGCAATAACATGGTTATATATAGGGAGTACCAGGTAATAACATGGCTATATACAGGAAGTACCAGGTAATAACATGACTATATACAGGGAGTACCTGGTAAAATGGTTATATACCGGGAGGTAATAACATGACTATATACAGGGATTACTATCTAATAACATGGCTATATACTGGGCGTACCAAGTAATAACATGGCCATATACAGGGAGTACCAGGTAATGACATGGCTATATACAGGGAGTACCAGGTAATAACATGACTATATACAGGGAGTACCAGATAATAACATGGCTATATACTGGGCGTACCAAGTAATGACATGGCCATATACAGGGAGTACCAGGTAATGACATGGCTATATACAGGGAGTACCAGGTAATAGCATGGCTATATACAGGGAGTACCAGGTAATAACATGACTATATACAGGGAGTACCAGGTAATAACATGGTTATATACAGGGAGTATCAGGTAATAACATGGCTATATACAGGAAGTACCAGGTAATAACATGGCTATAAACAGGGAGGTAATAACATGGCTGTATACAGGGAGTAGTGGGAAATAACATGGCTATATACAGGGATTACTAGGTAATAACATGACTATATACAGGGAGTACCAGGTAATATGGTTATATACCGGGAGGGAATAACATGACTATATACAGGGATTACTAGGTATTAACATGACTATATACAGGGAGTACTATGTAATAACCTGGCTATATACAGGTAATAACATGGCTATATACTGGGAGGTAATAACATGACTATATACAGGGATTACTAGGTAATAACATGGCTGTATACAGGGAGTAGCGGGTAATAACATGGCTATATACAGGAAGTACCAGGTAATAGAATGGCTATATACAAGAAGTATCAGGTAATAACATGGCTATATACAGGGAGTACCAGGTAATAACATGGTTATATACAGGGAGTACCAGGTAATAACATGACTATATACAGGGAGGTAATAACATGGCTATATACAGGGAGGTAATAACATGGTTCTATACAGGGAGTACCAGGTAATAACATGACTATAGACTGGGAGTACCAGGTAATAACATGGCTATATACAGGGAGTACTAGGTAATAACATGGCTATATACAGAGAGTACCAGGTAATAACATGGCTATATACTGAGAGTACCAGGTAATAACATGGCTATATACAGGAAGTACCAGGTAATAACATGGCTATAAACAGGGAGGTAATAACATGGCTGTATACAGGGAGTAGTGGGAAATAACATGGCTATATACAGGGATTACTAGGTAATAACATGATTATATACAGGGAGTACCAGGTAATAACATGGCTATATACAGGGAGGTAATAACATGACTATATACAGGGATTACTAGGTAATAACATGACTATATACAGGGAGTCCCATGTAATAACATGGCTATATACAGGGAGTCCCATGTAATAACATGGCTATATACAGGGAGTACCAGGTAATAACATGACTATATACAGGGAGTACCAGGTGATAACATGGCTATAAACAGGGAGTACCAGATAATAATATGGCTATATACTGGGCGTACCAAGTAATAACATGACTATATACAGGGAGTACCAGGTAATAACATGACTATATACAGGGAGTACCAGGTAATAACATGGTTATATACAGGGAGTACCAGGTAATAACATGGCTATATACAGGAAGTACCAGGTAATAACATGGCTATAAACAGGGAGGTAATAACATGGCTATATACAGGGAGTACCATGTAATAACATGGCTATATACAGGGAGTACTAGGTAATAACATGGTTATATACAGGGATTACTAGGTAATAACATGACTATATACAGTGAGTACCATGTAATAACATGGCTATGTACAGGTAATAACATGGCTATATACAGGGAGGTAATAACATGACTATATACAGGGATTACCAGGTAATAACATGGTTATATACAGTACCATGTAATAACATGGCTATATACAGGAGTACCAGGTAATAACATGGCTATAAACAGGAGGTAATAACATGGTTATATACAGGGAGTACCAGGTAATAACATGGCTATATACAGGGAGTGCCAGGTAATAACATGGCTATATACAGGGAGTACCAGGTAATAACATGGCTATATACAGGAGTACCAGGTAATAACATGGCTATATACAGGGACTACCAGGTAATAACATGGCTATATACAGGAGGTAATAACATGGCTATATACAGGAGTAGGTAATAACATGGTTATATACAGGGAGTACCAGGTAATAACATGGCTATATACAGGAGTACCAGGTAATAACATGGCTATAATAGGTAATAACATGGCTATATACAGGGAGTACCAGGTAATAACATGGCTATATACAGGGGGTAATAACATGGTTATATACAGGGAGTACCAGGTAATAACATGGCTATATACAGGGAGTACCAGGTAATAACATGGCTATATACAGGGAGTACCAGGTAATAACATGGCTATATACAGGGAGTACCAGGTAATAACATGGCTATAAACAGGCTATAAACAGGAGGTAATAACATGGCTATATACAGGGAGTAGTAGTGGGTAATAACATGGCTATATACAGGGATTACCAGGTAATAACATGACTATATACAGGGAGTACCAGGTAATAACATGGCTATATACAGGTAATAACATGGCTATATACAGGACCAGGTAATAACATGGCTATATACAGGGAGTACCAGTAATAACATGGCTATATACAGGGAGTACCAGGTAATAATGGCTATATGGCTAGGTAATAACATGGCTATATACAGGGAGTACCAGGTAATAACATGGCTATATACAGGGAGTACCAGGGTAATAACATGGCTATATACAGGAGTACCAGGTAATAACATGGCTATATACAGGGAGTACCAGGTAATAACATGGCTATATACAGGGAGTACCAGGTAATAACATGGCTATATACAGGGAGTACCAGGTAATAACATGGCTATATACAGGGAGTACCAGGTAATAACATGGCTATATACAGGAGTAATAATAACATGGTTATATACAGGGAGTACCAGGTAATAACATGGCTATAAACAGGGAGGTAATAACATGGCTGTATACAGGGAGTAGTGGGTAATAACATGGCTATATACAGGGATTACTAGGTAATAACATGACTATATACAGGAGTACCAGGTAATAACATGGCTATATACAGGGAGTACCAGGTAATAACATGGCTATATACAGGGAGGTAATAACATGGTTATATACAGGGAGTACCAGGTAATAACATGGCTATATACAGGGAGTACCAGGTAATAACATGGCTATATACAGGAGGTAATAACATGGCTATATACAGGGAGTACCAGGTAATAACATGGCTAATAACAGGGACCAGGTAATGGCTATATACAGGGAGTACCAGGTAATAACATGGCTATATACAGGAGTACCAGGTAATAACATGACTATATACAGGGAGTACCAGGTAATAACATGGCTATATACAGGGAGTACCAGGTAATAACATGGCTATATACAGGGAGTACCAGGTAATAACATGGCTATATACAGGGAGGTAATAACATGGCTATATACAGGGAGTACCAGGTAATAACATGGCTATATACAGGGAGGTAATAACATGGCTATATACAGGAAGTACCAGGTAATAACATGGCTATATACAGGGAGTACCAGGTAATAACATGGCTATATACAGGGAGTACCAGGTAATAACATGGTTATATACAGGGAGTACCAGGTAATAACATGGCTATAAACAGGGAGGTAAGAACATGGCTGTATACAGGGAGTACCAGGTAATAACATGGTTATATACAGGGAGTACCAGGTAATAACATGGCTATATACAGGGAGGTAATAACATGGCTATATACAGGGAGGTAATAACATGGTTATATACAGGGAGTACCAGGTAATAACATGGCTATATACAGGGAGTACCAGGTAATAACATGGCTATATACAGGGAGTACCAGGTAATAACATGGCTATATACAGGGAGTACCAGGTAATAACATGACTATATACAGGGAGTACCAGGTAATAACATGGTTATATACAGGGAGTACCAGGTAATAACATGGCTATATACAGGGACCAGGTAATAACATGGCTATATAACATGGCTATAACATGGCTATATACAGGGAGTACCAGGTAATAACATGGCTATATACAGGGAGTACCAGGTAATAACATGGCTATATACAGGGAGTACCAGGTAATAACATGGCTATATACAGGGAGGTAATAACATGGCTATATACAGGGAGTACCAGGTAATAACATGGCTATATACAGGGAGTACCAGGTAATAACATGGCTATATACAGGGAGTACCAGGTAATAACATGGCTATATACAGGGAGTACCAGGTAATAACATGGCTATATACAGGGAGTACCAGGTAATAACATGGCTATATACAGGGAGTACCAGGTAATAACATGGCTATATACAGGGAGTACCAGGTAATAACATGGCTATATACAGGGAGTACCAGGTAATAACATGGCTATATACAGGGAGTACCAGGTAATAACATGGCTATATACAGGGAGTACCAGGTAATAACATGGCTATATACAGGGAGTACCAGGTAATAACATGGCTATATACAGGAAGTACCAGGTAATAACATGGCTATATACAGGGAGTACCAGGTAATAACATGGCTATATACAGGGAGTACCAGGTAATAACATGGCTATATACAGGGAGTACCAGGTAATAACATGGCTATATACAGGGAGTACTAGGTAATAACATGGCTATATACAGGGAGTACCAGGTAATAACATGGCTATATACAGGGAGGTAATAACATGGCTATATACAGGGAGGTAATAACATGGCTATATACAGGGAGGTAATAACATGGTTATATATAGGGAGTACCAGGTAATAACATGGCTATATACAGGGAGTACCAGGTAATAACATGACTATATACAGGGAGTGCCAGTACCGGGTAATAACATGGCCATATACAGGGAGTACCAGGTAATAACATGGCTATATACAGGGAGTACCAGGTAATAACATGGCTATATACAGGGAGTACCAGGTAATAACATGGCTATATACAGGGAGTACCAGGTAATAACATGGCTATATACAGGGAGTACCAGGTAATAACATGGCTATATACAGGGAGTACCAGGTAATAACATGGCTATATACAGGGAGTACCAGGTAATAACATGGCTATATACAGGGAGTACCAGGTAATAACATGGCTATAAACAGGGAGGTAATAACATGGCTGTATACAGGGAGTAGTGGGAATAACATGGCTATATACAGGGATTACTAGGTAATAACATGACTATATACAGGGAGTACCAGGTAATAACATGGCTATATACAGGGAGTACCAGGTAATAACATGACTATATACAGGGATTACTAGGTAATAACATGACTATATACAGGGAGTACCATGTAATAACATGGCTATATACAGGTAATAACATGGCTATATACAGGGAGGTAATAACATGACTATATACAGGGAGTACCATGTAATAACATGGCTATATACAGGGAGTACCAGGTAATAACATGACTATATACAGGAAGTACCATGTAATAACATGGCTATATACAGGGAGTACCAGGTAATAACACGGTTATATACAGGGAGTACCAGGTAATAACATGGCTATATACAGGGAGTACCAGGTAATAACATGGCTATATACAGGAGGTAATAACATGGCTATATACATAGGTAATAACATGGCTATATACAGGGAGTACCAGGTAATAACATAGGTATATACAGGGAGTACCAGGTAATAACATGGCTATATACAGGGAGTACCAGGTAATAACATGGCTATATACAGGAAGTACCAGGTAATAACATGGCTATATACAGGGAGTACCAGGTAATAACATGGCTATAAACAGGGAGTACCAGGTAATAACATGGCTATATACAGGGAGTACCAGGTAATAACATGGCTATATACAGGGAGTACCAGGTAATAACATGGCTATATACAGGGAGTACCAGGTAATAACATGGCTATATACAGGGAGTACCAGGTAATAACATGACTATATACAGGGAGTACCAGGTAATAACATGGCTATATACAGGGAGTACCAGGTAATAACATGGCTATATACAGGGAGTACCAGGTAATAACATGGCTATATACAGGGAGTACCAGGTAATAACATGGCTATATACAGGGAGTACCAGGTAATAACATGGCTATATACAGGAGTACCAGGTAATAACATGGCTATATACAGGGAGTACCAGGTAATAACATGGCTATTTAACAGGGAGTACCAGGTAATAACATGGCTATATACAGGGAGTACCAGGTAATAACATGGCTATATACAGGGAGTACCAGATAATAACATGGTTATATACAGGAGTACCAGGTAATAACATGGCTATATACAGGGAGGTAATAACATGGCTATATACAGGGGTAATAATAACATGGCTATATACAGGGAGTACCAGGTAATAACATGGCTATATACAGGGAGTACCAGGTAATAACATGGCTATAACATGGCTATATACAGGGAGTACCAGGTAATAACATGGCTATATACAGGGAGTACCAGGTAATAACATGGCTATATACAGGGAGTACCAGGTAATAACATGGCTATATACAGGGAAGTACCAGGTAATAACATGGCTATATACAGGTAATAACATGGCTATATACAGGGACCAGGTAATAACATGGCTATATACAGGAGTACCAGGTAATAACATGGTTATATACAGGGAGTAGCAGGTAATAACATGGCTATATACAGGGAGTACCAGTACCGGGTATAAACATGGCTATATACAGGGAGTACCAGGTAATAACATGGCTATATACAGGGAGTACCAGGTAATAACATGGCTATATACAGGGAGTACCAGGTAATAACATGGCTGTATACAGGGAGTAACGGATAATAACATGGCTATATACAGGGATTACTAGGTAATAACATGGCTATATACAGGGAGGTAATGACATGACTACATACAGGGAGGTAATAACATGGTTATATTCAGGGAGTACCAGGTAATAACATGGCTATATACAGGAAGTGCCAGGTAATAACATGGCTATATACATTGAGTACCAGGTAATAACATGGCTATATACAGGGAGGTAATAACATGGTTATATACAGGGGGTACCAGGTAATAACATGACTATATACAGGGAGTACCAGGTAATAACATGGCTATATACAGGGAGTACCAGGTAATAACATGGCTATATACAGGGAGTACCAGGTAATAACATGGCTATATACAGGGAGTACCAGGTAATATACAGGGAGTATGGCTATATACAGGGAGGTAATAACATGGCTATATACAGGAGTAGTGGGTAATAACATGGCTATATACAGGGAGTACTAGGTAATAACATGACTATATACAGGGAGTACCAGGTAATAACCATATACAGGTAATAACATGGCTATATACAGGGAGTAAATAACATGGCTATATACAGGGAGTAGGTAATAACATGGCTATATACAGGGAGTACCATGGCTATATACAGGGAGTACCATGTAATAACATGGCTATATACAGGGAGTACTAGGTAATAGCATGACTATATACAGGGAGTACCAGGGAGTACCGGGTAATAACATGGCTATATACAGGGAGTACCAGGTAATAACATGGCTATATACAGGGAGTACCAGGTAATAACATGGCTATATACAGGGAGTACCAGGTAATAACATGGCTATATACAGGGAGTACCAGTAATAACATGGCTATATACAGGGAGTACCAGGTAATAACATGGCTATATACAGGGAGTACCAGGTAATAACATGGCTATATACAGGGAGTACCAGGTAATAACATGGCTATATACAGGGAGTACCAGGTAATAACATGGTTATATACAGGGAGTACCAGGTAATAACATGGCTATAAACAGGGAGGTAATAACATGGCTGTATACAGGGAGTAGTGGGTAATAACATGGCTATATACAGGGAGTACCAGGTAATAACATGGCTATATACAGGGAGTACCAGGTAATAACATGGCTATATACAGGGAGTACCAGGTAATAACATGGCTATATACAGGGAGTACCAGGTAATAACATGGCTATATACAGGGAGTACCAGGTAATAACATGGCTATATACAGGGAGTACCAGTAATAACATGGCTATATACAGGGATTACCAGGTAATAACATGGCTATATACAGGGATTACTAGGTAATAACATGACTATATACAGGGAGTACCAGGTAATAACATGGTTATATACAGGGAGTAGCAGGTAATAACATGGCTATATACAGGGAGTACCAGTACCGGGTATAAACATGGCTATATACAGAGAGTACCAGGTAATAACATGGCTATATACAGGGAGTGCCAGGTAATAACATGGCTATATACAGGGAGTACCAGGTAATAACATGGCTGTATACAGGGAGTAACGGATAATAACATGGCTATATACAGGGGTACCAGGTAATAACATGGCTATATACAGGGAGTACCAGGTAATAACATGGCTATATACAGGAGTACCAGGTAATAACATGGCTATATACAGGGTGTACCAGGTAATAACATGGCTATATACAGGGAGTACCAGGTAATAACATGGTTATATACAGGGAGTACCAGGTAATAACATGGCTATATACAGGAGAGTAATAACATGGCTGGCTATACAGGGAGTACCAGGTAACATGGCTATATACAGGTAATAACATACTATATACAGGTAATAAACATGGCTATATACAGGGAGTACCAGGTAATAACATGGCTATATACAGGGAGTAATAACATGGCTATATACAGGGAGTACCAGGTAATAACATGGCTATATACAGGGAGTACCAGGTAATAACATGGCTATATACAGGGAGTACCAGGTAATAACATGGCTATATACAGGGAGTACCAGGTAATAACATGGCTATATACAGGGAGTACCAGTACCGGGTAATAACATGGCTATATACAGGGAGTACCAGGTAATAACATGGCTATATACAGGGAGTACCAGGTAATAACATGGCTATATACAGGGAGTACCAGATAATAACATGGCTATATACAGGGAGTACCAAGTAATAACATGGCTATATACAGGGAGTACCAGGTAATAACATGGCTATATACAGGGAGTACCAGGTAATAACATGGCTATATACAGGGAGTACCAGGTAATAACATGGCTATATACAGGGAGTACCAGGTAATAACATGGCTATATAATAACATGGTTATATACAGGGAGTACCAGGTAATAACATGGCTATATACAGGGAGTACCAGGTAATAACATGGTTATATACAGGGAGTACCAGGTAATAACATGGCTATATACAGGGAGTACCAGGTAATAACATGGCTATATACAGGGAGTACAGGGAGGTAATAACATGGCTATATACAGGGAGTACCAGGTAATAACATGGCTATATACAGGGAGTACCAGGTAATAACATGGCTATATACAGGGAGTACCAGGTAATAACATGGCTATATACAGGGAGTACCAGGTAATAACATGGCTATATACAGGGAGTACCAGGTAATAACATGGCTATATACAGGGAGTACCAGGTAATAACATGGCTATATACAGGTAATAACATGGCTATATACAGGGAGTACCAGGTAATAACATGGCTATATACAGGGAGTACTAGGTAATAACATGACTATATACAGGGAGTACCAGGTAATAACATGGCTATATACAGGAGTACCAGGTAATAACATGGCTATATACAGGGAGGTAATAACATGGCTACTATACCAGGTAATAACAGGGGGAGTACCAGGTAATAACATGGCTATATACAGGGAGTACCAGGTAATAACATGGCTATATACAGGGAGTACCAGGTAATAACATGACTATATACAGGGAGTACCAGGCTATATACAGGGTAATAATATGGCTATATACAGGGAGTACTAGTAATAACATGGCTATATACAGGAGTACCAGGTAATAACATGGCTATATACAGGGAGTACCAGGTAATAACATGGCTATATACAGGGAGTACCAGGTAATAACATGGCTATAAACAGGGAGGTAATAACATGGCTATAAACAGGGAGGTAATAACATGGTTATATACAGGGAGTACCAGGTAATAACATGGCTATATACAGGGAGTACCAGGTAATAACATGTCTATATACAGGGAGTACCATGTAATAACATGGCTATATACAGGGAGTACTAGGTAATAACATGGTTATATACAGGGATTACTAGGTAATAACATGACTATATACAGGGAGTACCATGTAATAACATCACTATATACAGGTAATAACATGGCTATATACAGGGAGGTAATAACATGACTATATACAGGGATTACTAGGTAATAACATGACTATATACAGGAAGTACCAGGTAATAACATGGTTATATACAGGGAGTACCAGGTAATAACATGGCTATATACAGGGAGTACCAGGTAATAACATGGCTATATACAGGGAGTACCAGGTAATAACATGGCTATATACAGGGAGTACCAGATAATAACATGGCTATATACTGGGAGTACCAAGTAATAACATGGCTATATACAGGGAGTACCAGGTAATAACATGGCTATATACAGGGAGTACCAGGTAATAATATGACTATATACAGGGAGTAGATAATAGCATGGCTATATACAGGGAGTACCAGGTAATAACATGGCTATATACAGGGAGTACCAGGTAATAACATGGCTATATAGAGGGAGGTAATAACATGGCTATATACAGGGAGTACCAGGTAATAACATGGCTATATACAGGGAGTACCAGGTAATAACATGGCTATATACAGGGAGTACCAGGTAATAACATGGCTATATACAGGGAGGTAATAACATGGCTATATACAGGGAGTACCAGGTAATAACATGGCTATATACAGGGAGTAGCAGGTAATAACATGGCTATATACAGGAGTAGGTAATAACATGGCTATATACAGGAGTACATGGCTATATACAGGGAGTAGCAGGTAATAACCTGGCTATATACAGGGAGTAGCAGGTAATAACATGGCCATATACAGGGAGTACTAGGTAATAACATGGCTTTATACAGGGAGGTAATAAAATGGTTATATACAGGGAGTACTAGGTAATAACATGGCTATATATACAGGGAGTACCAGGTTATAACATGGCTATATACAGGGAGTACCAGGTTATAACATGGCTATATACAGGGAGTACCAGGTTATAACATGGCTATATACAGGAGTACCAGGTAATAACATGGCTATATACAGGGAGTACCAGGTAATAACATGGCTATATACAGGGAGTACCAGGTAATAACATGGCTATATACAGGGCTATACCAGGTAATAACATGGCTATATACAGGGAGTACCAGGTAATAACATGGCTATATACAGGGAGTACCAGGTAATAACATGGCTATATACAGGGAGTACCAGGTAATAACATGGCTATATACAGGGAGTACCAGGTAATAACATGGCTATATACAGGGAGTACCAGGTAATAACATGGCTATATACAGGGAGTACCAGGTAATAACATGGCTATATACAGGGAGGTAATAACATGGTAATAACATGGTTATATACAGGGAGTACCAGGTAATAACATCGCTATATACAGGTAATAACATGGCTATATACACGGAGGTAATAACATGACTATATACAGGGAGTACCAGGTAATAACATGGCTATATACAGGGAGTACCAGGTAATAACATGGCTATATACAGGGAGTACCAGGTAATAACATGGCTATAAACAGGGAGGTAATAACATGGCTGTATACAGGGAGTAGTGGGTAATAACATGGCTATATACAGGGATTACTAGGTAATAACATGACTATATACAGGGAGTACCAGGTAATAACATGGCTATATACAGGTAATAACATGGCTATATACAGGGAGGTAATAACATGACTATATACAGGGATTACTACGTAATAACATGACTATATACAGGGAGTACCATGTAATAACATGGCTATATACAGGGAGTACTAGGTAATAGCATGACTATATACAGGGAGTACCAGTACCAGGTAATAACATGGCTATATACAGGGAGTACCAGGTAATAACATGGTTATATACAGAGAGTACCAGGTAATAACATGGCTATAAACAGGGAGGTAATAACATGGCTGTATACAGGGAGTAGTGGGTAATAACGTGGCTATATACAGGGAGGTAATAACATGACTATATACAGGGATTACTATGTAATAACATGACTATATACAGGGAGTACCATGTAATAACATGGCTATATACAGGGAGTACTAGGTAATAGCATGACTATATACAGGGAGTACCAGTACCGGGTAATAACATGGCTATATACAGAGAGTACCAGGTAATAACATGGCTATATACAGGGAGTACCAGATAATAACATGGCTATATACTGGGCGTACCAAGTAATAACATGGCCATATACAGGGAGTACCAGGTAATGACATGGCTATATACAGGGAGTACCAGGTAATAACATGGCTATATACAGGGAGTACCAGGTAATAACATGGTTATATACAGGGAGTACCAGGTAATAACATGGCTATAAACAGGGAGGTAATAACATGGCTGTTTACAGGGAGTAGTGGGTAATAACGTGGCTATATACAGGGACTACTAGGTAATAACATGACTATATACAGGGAGTACCAGGTAATAACATGGCTATATACAGGTAATAACATGGCTATATACAGGGAGGTAATAACATGACTATATACAGGGATTACTACATAATAACATGACTATATACAGGGAGTACCATGTAATAACATGGCTATATACATATTATATAACATATTATATATTATATAAATAGCTGGATTGTCATATTATAATAGAGACAGTAGATCTAGGCAGGTCTGTCATAATATAATCGAGAGAGTACATCTACCTTTTCTGTCATAATATAATAGAGACAGTAGATATTTCTGGTCTATCATATTTCAATAGAGACAGTAGATCTAGCTGGTCTGTCATAATATAATAGAGACAGTAGATCTAGCTGGTCTGTCATAATATAATAGAGACAGTAGATCTAGCTGGTCTGTCAAATTATAATAGAGACAGTCGATCTAGCTGGTCTGTCATATTATAATAGAGACAGTCGATCTAGCTGGTCTGTCATAATATAATAGAGACAGTCGATCTAGCTGGTCTGTCATAATATAATAGAGACAGTAGATCTAGCTGGTCTGTCATAATATAATAGAGACAGTAGATCTAGCTGGATTGTCATATTATAATAGAGACAGTAGATCTAGGCAGGTCTGTCATAATATAATCGAGACAGTACATCTACCTTTTCTGTCATAATATAATAGAGACAGTAGATCTAGCTGGTCTGTCATAATATAATAGAGACAGTAGATCTAGCTGGTCTGTCATAATTTAATAGAGACAGTAGATCTAGCTGGTCTGTCATAATATAATAGAGACACAGTGACAGTAGATCGAGCTGGTCTGACATAAAATAATAGAGAGAGTAGATCTAGCTGGTCTGTCATAATATAATAGACACAGTAGATCTAGCTGGTCTGTAATAATATAATAGAGACAGTAGATCTAGCTGGTCTGTCAAATTATAATAGAGACAGTCGATCTAGCTGGTCTGTCATATTATAATAGAGACAGTCGATCTAGCTAGTCTGTCATAATATAATAGAGACAGTCGATCTAGCTAGTCTGTCATAACATAATAGAGACACAGAGACAGTAGATCGAGCTGGTCTGACATGATATAATAGAGACAGTAGATCTAGCTGGTCTGTCATATTGTTAAAGAGACAGTAGATCTAGCTGGTCTGTCATAATATAATAGAGACAGTAGATCGAGCTGGTCTGTCAAATTATAAGAGAGACGGTAGATCTAGCTGATCTGTCATAATATAATAGAGACAGTAGATCTAGCTGGTCTGTCATAATATAATAGACACAGTAGATCTAGCTGGTCTGTCATAATATAATAGAGACAGTAGATCTAGCTGGTCTGTCATAATATAATAGAGACACAGAGACAGTAGATCGAGCTGGTCTGACATAAAATAATAGAGAGAGTAGATCTAGCTGGTCTGTCATAATATAATAGAGACAGTAGATCTAGCTGGATTGTCATATTATAATAGAGACAGTAGATCTAGGCAGGTCTGTCATAATATAATCGAGACAGTACATCTACCTTTTCTGTCATAATATAATAGAGACAGTAGATCTAGCTGGTCTGTCATAATATAATAGAGACAGTAGATCTAGCTGGTCTGTCATAATATAATAGAGACAGTAGATCTAGCTGGTCTGTCATAATATAATAGAGACAGTAGATCTAGCTGGTCTGTCATAATATAATAGAGACAGTAGATCTAGCTGGTCTGTCATAATATAATAGAGACAGTAGATCTAGCTGGTCTGTCAAATTATAATAGAGACAGTCGATCTAGCTGGTCTGTCATATTATAATAGAGACAGTCGATCTAGCTGGTCTGTCATAATATAATAGAGACAGTCGATCTAGCTGGTCTGTCATAATATAATAGAGACACAGAGACAGTAGATCGAGCTGGTCTGACATAATATAATAGAGACAGTAGATCTAGCTGGTCTGTCATATTATAATAGAGACAGTAGATCTAGCTGGTCTGTCATAATATAATAGAGACAGTAGATCGAGCTGGTCTGTCAAATTATAAGAGAGACAGTAGATCTAGCTGATCTGTCATAATATAATAGAGACAGTAGATCTAGCTGGTCTGTCATAATATAATAGAGACAGTAGATCTAGCTGGTCTGTCATAATATAATAGAGACAGTAGATCTAGCTGGTCTGTCATAATATAATAGAGACAGTAGATCTAGCTGGTCTGTCATAATATAATAGAGACAGTAGATCTAGCTGGTCTGTCATAATATAATAGAGACACAGAGACAGTAGATCGAGCTGGTCTGACATAAAATAATAGAGACAGTAGATCTAGCTGGTCTGTCATAATATAATAGAGACAGTAGATCTAGCTGGTCTGTCATAATATAATAGAGACAGTAGATCTAGCTGGTCTGTCATAATATAATAGAGACAGTAGATCTAGCTGGTCTGTCATATTATAATAGAGACAGTAGATCTAGCTGGTCTGTCATAATATAATAGAGACAGTAGATCTAGCTGCTCTGTCATATTATAATAGAGACTGTAGATCTAGCTGGTCTGTCATAATATAATAGAGACAGTAGATCTAGCTGGTCTGTCATAATATAATAGAGACAGTAGATCTAGCTGGTCTGTCATAATATAATAGAGACAGTAGATCTAGCTGGTCTGTCATAATATAATAGAGACAGTAGATCTAGCTGGTCTGTCATAATATAATAGAGACAGTAGATCTAGCTGGTCTGTCATAATATAATAGAGACAGTCGATCTAGCTGGTCTGTCATATTATAATAGAGACAGTAGATCTAGCTGGTCTGTCATAATATAATAGAGACAGTAGATCTAGCTGGTCTGTCATAATATAATAGAGACAGTTGATCTAGATGGTCTGTCATAATATAATAGAGACAGTGAAGATCTAGCTGGTCTGTCATAATATAATAGAGACAGTAAATCTAGCTGGTCTGTCATAATATAATAGAGACAGTAGATCTAGCTGGTCTGTCATATTATAATAGAGACAGTAGATCTAGCTGGTCTGTCATAATATAATAGAGACAGTAGATCTAGCTGGTCTGTCATAATATAATAGAGACAGTAGATCTAGCTGGTCTGTCATAATATAATAGAGACAGTAGATCTAGCTGGTCTGTCATAATATAATAGAGACACAGAGACAGTAGATCTAGCTGGTCTGTCATAATATAATAGAGACAGTAGATCTACCTGGTCTGTCATAATATAATAGAGACAGTAGATCTAGCTGGTCTGTCATAATATAATAGAGACAGTAGATCTAGCTGGTCTGTCATAATATAATAGAGACAGTAGATCTAGCTGGTCTGTCATAATATAATAGAGACAGTAGATCTAGCTGGTCTGTCATAATATAATAGAGACAGTAGATCTAGCTGGTCTGTCATAATATAATAGAGACAGTAGATCTAGCTGGTCTGTCATAATATAATAGAGACACAGTAGATCTAGCTGGTCTGTCATAATATAATAGAGACAGTAGATCTAGCTGGTCTGTCATAATATAATAGAGACAGTAGATCTAGCTGGTCTGTCATAATATAATAGAGACAGTAGATCTAGCTGGTCTGTCATAATATAATAGAGACAGTAGATCTAGCTGGTCTGTCATAATATAATAGAGACAGTAGATCTAGCTGGTCTGTCATAATATAATAGAGACAGTAGATCTAGCTGGTCTGTCATAATATAATAGAGACAGTAGATCTAGCTGGTCTGTCATAATATAATAGAGACAGTAGATCTAGCTGGTCTGTCATAATATAATAGAGACACAGTAGTAGATCTAGCTGGTCTGTCATAAAATAATAGAGACAGTAGATCTAGCTGGTCTGTCATAATATAATAGAGACAGTAGATCTAGCTGGTCTGTCATAATATAATAGAGACAGTAGATCTAGCTGGTCTGTCATAATATAATAGAGACAGTAGATCTAGCTGGTCTGTCATAATATAATAGAGACAGTAGATCTAGCTGGTCTGTCATAATATAATAGAGACAGTAGATCTAGCTGGTCTGTCATAATATAATAGAGACAGTAGATCTAGCTGCTGGTCTGTCATAATATAATAGAGACAGTGACAGTAGATCTAGCTGGTCTGTCATAATATAATAGAGACAGTAGATCTAGCTGGTCTGTCATAATATAATAGAGACAGTAGATCTAGCTGGTCTGTCATAATATAATAGAGACAGTAGATCTAGCTGGTCTGTCATAATATAATAGAGACAGTAGATCTAGCTGGTCTGTCATAATATAATAGAGACAGTCGAGCTGGTCTGTCATAATATAATAGAGACAGTATCTAGCTGGTCTGTCATAATATAATAGAGACAGTAGATCTAGCTGGTCTGTCATAATATAATAGAGACACAGAGACAGTAGATCTAGCTGGTCTGTCATAATATAATAGAGACAGTAGATCTAGCTGGTCTGTCATAATATAATAGAGACAGTAGATCTAGCTGGTCTGTCATAATATAATAGAGACAGTAGATCTAGCTGGTCTGTCATAATTATAAGAGAGACAGTAGATCTAGCTGGTCTGTCATAATATAATAGAGACAGTAGATCTAGCTGGTCTGTCATAATATAATAGAGACAGTAGATCTAGCTGGTCTGTCATAATATAATAGAGACAGTAGATCTAGCTGGTCTGTCATAATATAATAGAGACACAGAGACAGTAGATCTAGCTGGTCTGTCATAATATAATAGAGAGAGTAGATCTAGCTGGTCTGTCATAATATAATAGAGACAGTAGATCTAGCTGGTCTGTCATATTATAATAGAGACAGTAGATCTAGCTGGTCTGTCATAATATAATAGAGACAGTACATCTAGCTGGTCTGTCATAATATAATAGAGACAGTAGATCTAGCTGGTCTGTCATATTATAATAGAGACAGTAGATCTAGCTGGTCTGTCATAATATAATAGAGACAGTAGATCTAGCTGGTCTGTCATAATATAATAGAGACAGTAGATCTAGCTGGTCTGTCATAATATAATAGAGACAGTCGATCTAGCTGGTCTGTCATATTATAATAGAGACAGTAGATCTAGCTGGTCTGTCATAATATAATAGAGACAGTAGATCTAGCTGGTCTGTCATAATATAATAGAGACAGTAGATCTAGCTGGTCTGTCATAATATAATAGAGACAGTAGATCTAGCTGGTCTGTCATAATATAATAGAGACAGTAGATCTAGCTGGTCTGTCATAATATAATAGAGACAGTAGATCTAGCTGGTCTGTCATAATATAATAGAGACAGTAGATCTAGCTGGTCTGTCATAATATAATAGAGACAGTAGATCTAGCTGGTCTGTCATAATATAATAGAGACAGTAGATCTAGCTGGTCTGTCATAATATAATAGAGACAGTAGATCTAGCTGGTCTGTCATAATATAATAGAGACAGTAGATCTAGCTGGTCTGTCATAATATAATAGAGACAGTAGATCTAGCTGGTCTGTCATATTATAATAGAGACAGTAGATCTAGCTGGTCTGTCATAATATAATAGAGACAGTAGATCTAGCTGGTCTGTCATAATATAATAGAGACAGTCGATCTAGCTGGTCTGTCATAATATAATAGAGACAGTAGATCTAGCTGGTCTGTCATAATATAATAGAGACAGTAGATCTAGCTGGTCTGTCATATTATAATAGAGACAGTAGATCTAGCTGGTCTGTCATAATATAATAGAGACAGTAGATCTAGCTGGTCTGTCATAATATAATAGAGACAGTAGATCTAGCTGGTCTGTCATAATATAATAGAGACAGTAGATCTAGCTGGTCTGTCATAATATAATAGAGACAGTAGATCTAGCTGGTCTGTCATAATATAATAGAGACATAGAGACAGTAGATCGAGCTGGTCTGTCATAATATAATAGAGACAGTAGATCTAGCTGGTCTGTCATATTATAATAGAGACAGTAGATCTAGCTGGTCTGTCATAATATAATAGAGACAGTAGATCTAGCTGGTCTGTCATAATATAATAGAGACAGTAGATCTAGCTGGTCTGTCATAATATAATAGAGACACAGAGACAGTAGATCTAGCTGGTCTGTCATAATATAATAGAGACAGTAGATCTAGCTGGTCTGTCATAATATAATAGAGACAGTAGATCTAGCTGGTCTGTCATAATATAATAGAGACAGTAGATCTAGCTGGTCTGTGATAATATAATAGAGACAGTAGATCTAGCTGGTCTGTCATAATATAATAGAGACAGTAGATATCTAGCTGGTCTGTCATATTATAATAGAGACAGTAGATCTAGCTGGTCTGTCATAATATAATAGAGACAGTAGATCTAGCTGGTCTGTCATAATATAATAGAGACAGTAGATCTAGCTGGTCTGTCATAATATAATAGAGACAGTAGATCTAGCTGGTCTGTCATATTATAATAGAGACAGTAGATCTAGCTGGTCTGTCATAATATAATAGAGACAGTAGATCTAGCTGGTCTGTCATAATATAATAGAGAGACAGTAGATCTAGCTGGTCTGTCATAATATAATAGAGACAGTAGATCTAGCTGGTCTGTCATATTATAATAGAGACAGTAGATCTAGCTGGTCTGTCATAATATAATAGAGACAGTAGATCTAGCTGGTCTGTCATAATATAATAGAGACAGTAGATCTAGCTGGTCTGTCATAATATAATAGAGACAGTAGATCTAGCTGGTCTGTCATAATATAATAGAGACAGTAGATCTAGCTGGTCTGTCATAATATAATAGAGACAGTAGATCTAGCTGGTCTGTCATAATATAATAGAGACAGTAGATCTAGCTGGTCTGTCATAATATAATAGAGACAGTAGATCTAGCTGGTCTGTCATAATATAATAGAGACAGTAGATCTAGCTGGTCTGTCATAATATAATAGAGACAGTAGATCTAGCTGGTCTGTCATAATATAATAGAGACAGTAGATCTAGCTGGTCTGTCATAATATAATAGAGACAGTAGATCTAGCTGGTCTGTCATAATATAATAGAGACAGTAGATCTAGCTGGTCTGTCATAATATAATAGAGACAGTAGATCTAGCTGGTCTGTCATAATATAATAGAGACAGTAGATCTAGCTGGTCTGTCATAATATAATAGAGACAGTAGATCTAGCTGGTCTGTCATAATATAATAGAGACAGTAGATCTAGCTGGTCTGTCATAATATAATAGAGACAGTAGATCTAGCTGGTCTGTCATAATATAATAGAGACAGTAGATCTAGCTGGTCTGTCATAATATAATAGAGACAGTAGATCTTGCTGGTCTGTCATAATCTAATAGACACATTAGATCTAGCTGGTCTGTCATATTATAATAGAGACAGTAGATCTAGCTGGTCAGGCATAATATAATAGAGACAGTAGATCTAGCTGTTCTGTCATAATATAATAGAGACAGTAGATCTAGCTGGTCTGTCATAATATAATAGAGACAGTAGATCTAGCTGGTCTGTCATATTACAATAGAGACAGTAGATCTACCTGGTCTGTCATAATATAATAGAGACAGTATCTCTAGCTGGTCTGTCATAAAATAATAGAGATAGTAGATCAAGCTGGTCTGTCATAATATAATAGAGACAGTAGATCTAGCTGGTCTGTCATAATATAATAGATTCAGTAGATCTAGCTGGTCTGTCATAATATAATAGAGACAGTAGATCTAGCTGGTCTGTCATAATATAATAGAGACAGTAGATCTAGCTGGTCTGTCATAATATAATAGAGACAGTAGATCTAGCTGGTCTGTCATAATATAATAGAGACAGTAGATCTAGCTGGTCTGTCATAATATAATAGAGACAGTAGATCTAGCTGGTCTGTCATAATATAATAGAGACAGTAGATCTAGCTGGTCTGTCATAATATAATAGAGACAGTAGATCTAGCTGGTCTGTCATAATATAATAGAGACAGTAGATCTAGCTGGTCTGTCATAATATAATAGAGACAGTAGATCTAGCTGGTCTGTCATAATATAATAGAGACAGTAGATCTAGCTGGTCTGTCATAATATAATAGAGACAGTAGATCTAGCTGGTCTGTCATAATATAATAGAGACAGTAGATCTAGCTGGTCTGTCATAATATAATAGAGACAGAGACAGTAGATCTAGCTGGTCTGTCATAATATAATAGAGACAGTAGATCTAGCTGGTCTGTCATATATAATAGAGACAGTAGATCTAGCTGGTCTGTCATAATATAATAGAGACAGTAGATCTAGCTGGTCTGTCATAATATAAGAGAGACAGTAGATCTAGCTGGTCTGTCAAATTATAATAGAAACAGTAGATCTAGCTGGCCTGTCATATTATAATAGAGACAGGAGATCTAGCTGGTCTGTCATAATATAATAGAAACAGTAGATCTAGCTGGTCTGTCATAATATAATAGAGACAGTAGATCTAGCTGGTCTGTCATAATGTAATAGAGACAGTAGATCTAGCTGCTCTGTCATAATATAATAGACAGTAGATCTAGCTGGTCTGTCATAATATAATAGAGACATAGAGACAGTAGATCTAGCTGGTCTGTCATACTATAATAGAGGGAGTAGATCTAGCTGGTCTGTCATAATATAATAGAGACAGTAGATCTAGCTGGTCTGTCATATTATAATAGAGACAGATCTAGCTGGTCTGTCATAATATAATAGAGACAGTACATCTAGCTTGTCTGTCATAATATAATAGAGACAGTAGATCTAGGTTGTCTGTCATAGTACAATAGAGACAGTAGATCTAGCTGGTCTGTCATAATATAATAGAGACAGTAGATCTAGCTGGTCTGTCATAATATAATAGAGACAGTAGATCTAGCTGGTCTGTCATAATATAATAGAGACAGTAGATCTAGCTGGTCTGTCATATTATAATAGAGACAGTAGATCTAGCTGGTCTGTCATAATATAATAGAGACAGTAGATCTAGCTGGTCTGTCATAATATAATAGAGACAGTAGATCTAGCTGGTCTGTCATAATATAATAGAGACAGTAGATCTAGCTGGTCTGTCATAATATAATAGAGACAGTAGATCTAGCTGGTCTGTCATAATATAATAGAGACACAGTGACATTAGATCGAGCTGGTCTGTCATAATATAATAGACACAGTAGATCTAGCTGGTCTGTAATAATATAATAGAGACAGTAGATCGAGCTGGTCTGACATGATATAATAGAGACAGTAGATCTAGCTGGTCTGTCATATTGTTAAAGAGACAGTAGATCTAGCTGGTCTGTCATAATATAATAGAGACAGTTGATCGAGCTGGTCTGTCATAATATAATAGAGACAGTTGATCTAGCTGGTCTGTCATAATATAATAGAGACACAGAGACAGTAGATCTAGCTGGTCTGATCATATATAATAGAGACAGTAGATCTAGCTGGTCTGTCATATATAATAGAGACAGTAGATCTAGCTGGTCTGTCATAATATAATAGAGACAGTAGATCTAGCTGGTCTGTCATAATATAATAGAGACAGTAGATCTAGCTGGTCTGTCATAATATAATAGAGACAGTAGATCTAGCTGCTGTCTGTCATAATATAATAGACACTGTAGATCTAGCTGGTCTGTCATAATATAATAGAGACAGTAGATCTAGCTGGTCTGTCATAATATAATAGAGACAGTAGAGATCTAGCTGGTCTGTCATAATATAATAGAGACAGTAGATCTAGCTGGTCTGTCATAATATAATAGAGACAGTAGATCTAGCTGGTCTGTCATAATATAATAGAGACAGTAGATCTAGCTGGTCTGTCATAATATAATAGAGACAGTAGATCTAGCTGGTCTGTCATAATATAATAGAGACAGTAGATCTAGCTGGTCTGTCATAATATAATAGAGACAGTAGATCTAGCTGGTCTGTCATAATATAATAGAGACAGTAGATCTAGCTGGTCTGTCATAATATAATAGAGACAGTAGATCTAGCTGGTCTGTCATAATATAATAGAGACAGTAGATCTAGCTGGTCTGTCATAATATAATAGAGACAGTAGATCTAGCTGGTCTGTCATAATTATAATAGAGACAGTAGATCTAGCTGGTCTGTCATAATTATAATAGAGACAGTAGATCTAGCTGGTCTGTCATATTATAATAGAGACAGTAGATCTAGCTGGTCTGTCATAATATAATAGAGACAGTAGATCTAGCTGGTCTGTCATAATATAATAGAGACAGTAGATCTAGCTGGTCTGTCATGATATAATAGAGACAGTAGATCTAGCTGGTCTGTCATATTATAAAGAGACAGTAGATCTAGCTGGTCTGTCATAATATAATAGAGACAGTAGATCTAGCTGGTCTGTCATAATGTCATCTAGCTGGTCTGTCATAATATAATAGAGACAGTAGATCTAGCTGGTCTGTCATAATATAATAGAGACAGTAGATCTAGCTGGTCTGTCATAATATAATAGAGACAGTAGATCTAGCTGGTCTGTCATAATATAATAGAGACTAGATCAGCTGGTCTGTCAATATAATAGAGACAGTAGATCTAGCTGGTCTGTCATAATGAAGACAGTAGAGACAGTAGATCATGCTGGTCTGACATAATAGAGACAGTAGATCTACACAGAGACAGTAGATCTAGCTGGTCTGTCATAAAATAATAGAGACAGTAGATCTAGCTGGTCTGTCATAATATAATAGAGACAGTAGATCTAGCTGGTCTGTCATAATATAATAGAGACAGTAGATCTAGCTGGTCTGTCATAATATAATAGAGACAGTAGATCTAGCTGGTCTGTCATAATATAATAGAGACAGTAGATCTAGCTGGTCTGTCATATTATAATAGAGACAGTAGATCTAGCTGGTCTGTCATAATATAATAGAGACAGTAGATCTAGCTGGTCTGTCATAATATAATAGAGACAGTAGATCTAGCTGGTCTGTCATAATATAATAGAGACAGTCGATCTAGCTGGTCTGTCATAATATAATAGAGACAGTAGATCTAGCTGGTCTGTCATAATATAATAGAGACAGTCGATCTAGCTGGTCTGTCATATTATAATAGAGACAGTAGATCTAGCTGGTCTGTCATATTATAATAGAGACAGTAGATCTAGCTGGTCTGTCATAATATAATAGAGACAGTAGATCTAGCTGGTCTGTCATAATATAATAGAGACATAGAGACAGTAGATCTAGCTGGTCTGTCATAATATAATAGAGATAGTAGATCTAGCTGGTCTGTCATAATATAATAGAGACAGTAGATCTAGCTGGTCTGTCATAATATAATAGAGACAGTAGATCTAGCTGGTCTGTCATATTATAATAGAGACAGTAGATCTAGCTGGTCTGTCATAATATAATAGAGACAGTCGATCTAGCTGGTCTGTCATAATATAATAGAGACATAGAGGCAGTAGATCTAGCTGGTCGTGTCATAATATAATAGAGACAGTAGATCTAGCTGGTCTGTCATATTATAATAGAGACAGTAGATCTAGCTGGTCTGTCATAATATAATAGAGACAGTAGATCTAGCTGGTCTGTCAAAATATAATAGAGACAGTAGATCTAGCTGGTCTGTCATAATATAATAGAGACAGTAGATCTAGCTGGTCTGTCATAATATAATAGACAGTAGATCAGGTCTGATCTAGCTGGTCTGTCATAATATAATAGAGACAGTAGATCTAGCTGGTCTGTCATAATATAACACAGATAGTAGATCTAGCTGGTCTGTCATAATATATTTGAGACAGTAGATCTAGCTGGTCTGTCATAATATAATAGAGACATTAGATCTAGCTGGTCTGTCATAATATAAAAGAGACAGTAGATCTAGCTGGTCTGTCATAATATAATAGAGACAGTAGATCTAGCTGGTCTGTCATAATATAATAGAGACACAGAGACAGTAGATCTAGCTGGTCTGTCATAATATAATAGAGACAGTAGATCTAGCTGGTCTGTCATAATATAATAGAGACAGTAGATCTAGCTGGTCTGTCATAATATAATAGAGACAGTAGATCTAGCTGGTCTGTCATATTATAATAGAGACAGTAGATCTAGCTGGTCTGTCATAATATCATAGAGACAGTAGATCTAGCTGGTCTGTCATAATATCATAGAGACAGAGACAGTAGATCTAGCTGGTCTGTCATAATATCATAGAGACAGAGACAGTAGATCTAGCTGGTCTGTCATATAACAGTAGAGACGGTAGAGCTAGCTCGTCTGCCATATTATAATAGAGACAGTAGATCTAGCTGGTCTGTAAATACAATAGAGACAGTAGATCTAGCTAGTCTGTCATATTATAATAGAGACAGTAGGTCTAGCTGGTCTATCATAATATAATAGAGACAGTAGATCTAGCTGGTCTGTCATAATATAATAGAGACAGTAGATCTAGCTGGATCTAGCTGGTCTGTCATAATATAATAGAGACAGTAGATCTAGCTGGTCTGTCATAATATAATAGAGACACAGAGACAGTAGATCTAGCTGGTCTGTCATAATATAATAGAGACAGTAGATCTAGCTGGTCTGTCATAATATAATAGAGACAGTAGATCTAGCTGGTCTGTAATATTATAATAGAGACAGTAGATCGAGCTGGTCTGTCATAATATAATAGAGACAGTAGATCTAGCTGGTCTGTCATAATATAATAGAGACAGTAGATCTAGCTGGTATGTCATACTTTAATAGAGACAGTAGATCTAGCTGGTCTGTCATAATATAATAGAGACAGTAGATCTAGCTGGTCTGTCATAATATAATAGAGACAGTAGATCTAGCTGGTCTGTCATAATATAATAGAGACAGTAGATCTAGCTGGTCTGTCATATTATAATAGAGACAGTAGATCTAGCTGGTCTGAAATTATATAATAGAGACAGTAGATCTAGCTGGTCTGTCATAATATAATAGAGACAGTAGATCTAGCTGGTCTGTCATATTATAATAGAGACAGTAGATCTAGCTGGTCTGTCATAATATAATAGAGACAGTAGATCTAGCTGGTCTGTCATAATATAATCTAGCTGGTCTGTCATAGAGACAGTAGATCTAGCTGGTCTGTCATAATATAATAGAGACAGTAGATCTAGCTGGTCTGTCATAATATAATAGAGACAGTAGATCTAGCTGGTCTGTCATAATATAATAGAGACAGTAGATCTAGCTGGTCTGTCATATTATAATAGAGACAGTAGATCTAGCTGGTCTGTCATAATATAATAGAGACAGTAGATCTAGCTGGTCTGTCATAATATAATAGAGACAGTAGATCTAGCTGGTCTGTCATAATATAATAGAGACAGTAGATCTAGCTGGTCTGTCATAATATAATAGAGACAGTAGATCTAGCTGGTCTGTCATAATATAATAGAGACAGTAGATCTAGCTGGTCTGTCATAATATAATAGAGACAGTAGATCTAGCTGGTCTGTCATAATATAATAGAGACAGTAGATCTAGCTGGTCTGTCATAATATAATAGAGAGAGTAGATCTAGCTGGTCTGTCATAATATAATAGAGACAGTAGATCTAGCTGGTCTGTCATAATATAATAGAGACAGTAGATCTAGCTGGTCTGTCATAATATAATAGAGACAGTAGATCTAGCTGGTCTGTCATAAAATAATAGAGACAGTAGATCTAGCTGGTCTGTCATAATATAATAGAGACAGTAGATCTAGCTGGTCTGTCATAAAATAATAGAGACAGTAGATCTAGCTGGTCTGTCATAATATAATAGAGACAGAGACAGTAGATCTAGCTGGTCTGTCATAATATAATAGAGACAGTAGATCTAGCTGGTCTGTCATAATATAATAGAGACAGTAGATCTAGCTGGTCTGTCATAATATAATAGAGACAGTAGATCTAGCTGGTCTGTCATAATATAATAGAGACAGTAGATCTAGCTGGTCTGTCATAATATAATAGAGACAGTAGATCTAGCTGGTCTGTCATAATATAATAGAGACAGTAGATCTAGCTGGTCTGTCATAATATAATAGAGACAGTAGATCTAGCTGGTCTGTCATAATATAATAGAGACAGTAGATCTAGCTGGTCTGTCATAATATAATAGAGACAGTAGATCTAGCTGGTCTGTCATAATTATAATAGAGACAGTAGATCTAGCTGGTCTGTCATAATATAATAGAGACAGTAGATCTAGCTGGTCTGTCATAATATAATAGAGACAGTAGATCTAGCTGGTGTCATGTCATAATATAATAGAGACAGTAGATCTAGCTGGTCTGTCATAATATAATAGAGACACAGAGACAGTAGATCTAGCTGGTCTGTCATAATATAATAGAGACAGTAGATCTAGCTGGTCTGTCATAATATAATAGAGACAGTAGATCTAGCTGGTCTGTCATATTATAATAGAGACAGTAGATCTAGCTGGTCTGTCATAATATAATAGAGACAGTAGATCTAGCTGGTCTGTCATAATATAATAGAGACAGTAGATCTAGCTGGTCTGTCATAATATAATAGAGACAGTAGATCTAGCTGGTCTGTCATAATATAATAGAGACAGTAGATCTAGCTGGTCTGTCATAATATAATAGAGACAGTAGATCTAGCTGGTCTGTCATAATATAATAGAGACAGCTGGTCTGTCATCTAGATCTAGCTGGTCTGTCATAATATAATAGAGACAGTAGATCTAGCTGGTCTGTCATAATATAATAGAGACAGTAGATCTAGCTGGTCTGTCATAATATAATAGAGACAGTAGATCTAGCTGGTCTGTCATAATATAATAGAGACAGTAGATCTAGCTGGTCTGTCATAATATATTAGAGACAGTAGATCTAGCTGGTCTGTCATAATATAATAGAACCAGTAGATCTAGCTGGTCTGTCATAATATAATAGAGACAGTAGATCTAGCTGTTCTGTCATAATATAATAGAGACAGTAGATCTAACTGGTCGGTCATATTATTATAGAGACAGTAGATCTAGCTGGTCTGTCATAATAGAGAGAGTAGATCTAGCTGGCCAGTCATAATATAATAGAGACAGTAGATCTAGCTGGTCTGTCATAATATAATAGAGAGAGTAGATCTAGCTGGTCTGTCATAATATAATAGAGACAGTAGATCTAGCTGGTCTGTCATAATATAATAGAGACAGTAGATCTAGCTGGTCTGTCATAATATAATAGAGACAGTAGATCTAGCTGGTCTGTCATAATATAATAGAGACAGTAGATCTAGCTGGTCTGTCATAATATAATAGAGACAGTAGTATCTAGCTGGTCTGTCATAATATAATAGAGACAGTAGATCTAGCTGGTCTGTCATAATATAATAGAGACAGTAGATCTAGCTGGTCTGTCATAATATAATAGAGACAGTAGATCTAGCTGGTCTGTCATAATATAATAGAGACAGTAGATCTAGCTGGTCTGTCATAATATAATAGAGACAGTAGATCTAGCTGGTCTGTCATATTATAATAGAGACAGTAGATCTAGCTGGTCTGTCATAATATAATAGAGACAGTAGATCTAGCTGGTCTGTCATAATATAATAGAGACAGTAGATCTAGCTGGTCTGTCATAATATAATAGAGACAGTAGATCTAGCTGGTCTGTCATAATATAACAGAGAGAGATCTAGCTGGTCTGTCATAATATAATAGAGACAGTAGATCTAGCTGGTCTGTCATAATATAATAGAGACAGTAGATCTAGCTGGTCTGTCATAATATAATAGAGACAGTAGATCTAGCTGGTCTGTCATAATATAATAGAGACAGTAGATCTAGCTGGTCTGTCATAATATAATAGAGACAGTAGATCTAGCTGGTCTGTCATAATATAATAGAGACAGTAGAGACAGTAGATCTAGCTGGTCTGTCATAATATAATAGAGACAGTAGATCTAGCTGGTCTGTCATAATATAATAGAGACAGTAGATCTAGCTGGTCTGTCATAATATAATAGAGACAGTAGATCTAGCTGGTCTGTCATAATATAATAGAGACAGTAGATCTAGCTGGTCTGTCATAATATAATAGAGACAGTAGATCTAGCTGGTCTGTCATAATATAATAGAGACAGTAGATCTAGCTGGTCTGTCATAATATAATAGAGACAGTAGATCTAGCTGGTCTGTCATAATATAATAGAGACAGTAGATCTAGCTGGTCTGTCATAATATAATAGAGACAGTAGATCTAGCTGGTCTGTCATATTATAATAGAGACAGTAGATCTAGCTGGTCTGTCATAATATAATAGAGACAGTAGATCTAGCTGGTCTGTCATAATATAATAGAGACAGTAGATCTAGCTGGTCTGTCATAATATAATAGAGACAGTAGATCTAGCTGGTCTGTCATATTATAATAGAGACAGTAGATCTAGCTGGTCTGTCATAATATAATAGAGACAGTAGATCTAGCTGGTCTGTCATAATATAATAGAGACAGTAGATCTAGCTGGTCTGTCATAATATAATAGAGACAGTAGATCTAGCTGGTCTGTCATAATATAATAGAGACAGTAGATCTAGCTGGTCTGTCATAATATAATAGAGACAGACAGAGACAGTAGATCTAGCTGGTCTGTCATAATATAATAGAGACAGTAGATCTAGCTGGTCTGTCATAATATAATAGAGACAGTAGATCTAGCTGGTCTGTCATATTATAATAGAGACAGTAGATCTAGCTGGTCTGTCATAATATAATAGAGACAGTAGATATAGCTGGTCTGTCATAATATAATAGAGACAGTAGATCTAGCTGGTCTGTCATAATATAATAGAGACAGTAGATCTAGCTGGTCTGTCATAATATAATAGAGACAGTAGATCTAGCTGGTCTGTCATAATATAATAGAGACAGTAGATCTAGCTGGTCTGTCATAATATAATAGAGACAGTAGATCTAGCTGGTCTGTCACAATATAATAGAGACAGTAGATCTAGCTGGTCTGTCATAATATAATAGAGACAGTAGATCTAGCTGGTCTGTCATAATATAATAGAGACAGTAGATCTAGCTGGTCTGTCATAATATAATAGAGACAGTAGATCTAGCTGGTCTGTCATAATATAATAGAGACAGTAGATCTAGCTGGTCTGTCATAATATAATAGAGACAGTAGATCTAGCTGGTCTGTCATAATATAATAGAGACAGTAGATCTAGCTGGTCTGTCATAATATAATAGAGACAGTAGATCTAGCTGGTCTTACATTATATAATAGAGACATTAGATCTAGCTGGTCTGTCATAATGTAATAGAGACAGAGACAGTAGATCTAGCTGGTCTGTCATAATATAATAGAGACAGTAGATCTAGCTGGTCTGTCTTAATATAATAGAGACAGTAGATCTAGCTGGTCAGTCATAATATAATAGAGACAGTAGATCTAGCTGGTCAGTCATAATATAATAGAGACAGTAGATCTAGCTGGTCTGTCTTAATATAATAGAGACAGTAGATCTAGCTGGTCTGTAATACTACAATAGATACAGTAGATCTAGCTGGTCTGTCTTAATATAATAGAGACAGTAGATCTAGCTGGTCTGTCATAATATAATAGAGACAGTAGAGATCTAGCTGGTCTGTCATAATATAATAGAGACAGTAGATCTAGCTGGTCTGTCATAATATAATAGAGACAGTAGATCTAGCTGGTCTGTCATAATATAATAGAGACAGTAGATCTAGCTGGTCTGTCATAATATAATAGAGACAGTAGATCTAGCTGGTCTGTCATAATATAATAGAGACAGTAGATCTAGCTGGTCTGTCATAATATAATAGAGACAGTAGATCTAGCTGGTCTGTCATAATATAATAGAGACAGTAGATCTAGCTGGTCTGTCATAATATAATAGAGACAGTAGATCTAGCTGGTCTGTCATAATATAATAGAGACAGTAGATCTAGCTGGTCTGTCATAATATAATAGAGACAGTAGTAGATCTAGCTGGTCTGTCATAATATAATAGAGACAGTAGATCTAGCTGGTCTGTCATAATATAATAGAGACAGTAGATCTAGCTGGTCTGTCATAATATAATAGAGACAGTAGATCTAGCTGGTCTGTCATAATATAATAGAGACAGTAGATCTAGCTGGTCTGTCATAATATAATAGAGACAGAGACTAGCTGGTCTGTCATAATATAATAGAGACAGTAGATCTAGCTGGTCTGTCATAATATAATAGAGACAGTAGATCTAGCTGGTCTGTCATAATATAATAGAGACAGTAGATCTAGCTGGTCTGTCATAATATAATAGACAGTAGATCTAGCTGGTCTGTCATAATATAATAGAGACAGTAGATCTAGCTGGTCTGTCATATTATAATAATAGAGACAGTAGATCTAGCTGGTCTGTCATAATATAATAGAGACAGTAGATCTAGCTGGTCTGTCATAATATAATAGAGACAGTAGATCTAGCTGGTCTGTCATAATATAATAGAGACAGTAGATCTAGCTGGTCTGTCATAATATAATAGAGACAGTAGATCTAGCTGGTCTGTCATAATATAATAGAGACAGTAGATCTAGCTGGTCTGTCATAATATAATAGAGACAGTAGATCTAGCTGGTCTGTCATAATATAATAGAGACAGTAGATCTAGCTGGTCTGTCATAATATAATAGAGACAGTAGATCTAGCTGGTCTGTCATAATATAATAGAGACAGTAGATCTAGCTGGTCTGTCATAATATAATAGAGACAGTAGATCTAGCTGGTCTGTCATAATATAATAGAGACAGTAGATCTAGCTGGTCTGTCATAATATAATAGAGACAGTAGATCTAGCTGGTCTGTCATAATATAATAGAGAGCTGGTCTGTCATAATATAATAGAGACAGTAGATCTAGCTGGTCTGTCATAATATAATAGAGACAGTAGATCTAGCTGGTCTGTCATAATATAATAGAGACAGTAGATCTAGCTGGTCTGTCATAATATAATAGAGACAGTAGATCTAGCTGGTCTGTCATAATATAATAGAGACAGTAGATCTAGCTGGTCTGTCATAATATAATAGAGACAGTAGATCTAGCTGGTCTGTCATAATATAATAGAGACAGTAGATCTAGCTGGTCTGTCATAATATAATAGAGACAGTAGATCTAGCTGGTCTGTCATAATATAATAGAGACAGTAGATCTAGCTGGTCTGTCATAATATAATAGAGACAGTAGATCTAGCTGGTCTGTCATAATATAATAGAGACAGTAGATCTAGCTGGTCTGTCATAATATAATAGAGACAGTAGAGACAGTCTAGCTGGTCTGTCATAATATAATAGAGACAGTAGATCTAGCTGGTCTGTCATAATATAATAGAGACAGTAGATCTAGCTGGTCTGTCATAATATAATAGAGACAGTAGATCTAGCTGGTCTGTCATAATATATAATAGAGACAGTAGATCTAGCTGGTCTGTCATAATATAATAGAGACAGTAGATCTAGCTGGTCTGTCATAATAATAGAGACAGTAGATCTAGCTGGTCTGTCATAATATAATAGAGACAGTAGATCTAGCTGGTCTGTCATAATATAATAGAGACAGTAGATCTAGCTGGTCTGTCATAATATAATAGAGACAGTAGATCTAGCTGGTCTGTCATAATATAATAGAGACAGTAGATCTAGCTGGTCTGTCATAATATAATAGAGACACAGAGACAGTAGATAGAGGTCTGTCATAATATAATAGAGACAGTAGATCTAGCTGGTCTGTCATAATATAATAGAGACAGTAGATCTAGCTGGTCTGTCATAATATAATAGAGACAGTAGATCTAGCTGGTCTGTCATAATATAATAGAGACAGTAGATCTAGCTGGTCTGTCATAATATAATAGAGACAGTAGATCTAGCTGGTCTGTCATAATATAATAGAGACAGTAGATCTAGCTGGTCTGTCATAATATAATAGAGACAGTAGATCTAGCTGGTCTGTCATAATATAATAGAGACAGTAGATCATATAGACAGTAGATCTAGCTGGTCTGTCATAATATAATAGAGACAGTAGATCTAGCTGGTCTGTCATAATATAATAGAGACAGTAGATCTAGCTGGTCTGTCATAATATAATAGAGACAGTAGATCTAGCTGGTCTGTCATAATATAATAGAGACAGTAGATCTAGCTGGTCTGTCATAATATAATAGAGACAGTAGATCTAGCTGGTCTGTCATAATATAATAGAGACAGTAGATCTAGCTGGTCTGTCATAATATAATAGAGACAGTAGATCTAGCTGGTCTGTCATAATATAATAGAGACAGTAGATCTAGCTGGTCTGTCATAATATAATAGAGACAGTAGATCTAGCTGGTCTGTCATAATATAATAGAGACAGTAGATCTAGCTGGTCTGTCATAATATAATAGAGACAGTAGATCTAGCTGGTCTGTCATAATATAATAGAGACAGTAGATCTAGCTGGTCTGTCATAATATAATAGAGACAGTAGATCTAGCTGGTCTGTCATAATATAATAGAGACAGTAGATCTAGCTGGTCTGTCATAATATAATAGAGACAGTAGATCTAGCTGGTCTGTCATAATATAATAGAGACAGTAGATCTAGCTGGTCTGTCATAATATAATAGAGACAGTAGATCTAGCTGGTCTGTCATAATATAATAGAGACAGTAGATCTAGCTGGTCTGTCATAATAATAGAGAGAGACAGTAGATCTAGCTGGTCTGTCATAATATAATAGAGACAGTAGATCTAGCTGGTCTGTCATATTATAATAGAGACAGTAGATCTAGCTGGTCTGTCATAATATAATAGAGACAGTAGATCTAGCTGGTCTGTCATAATATAATAGAGACAGTAGATCTAGCTGGTCTGTCATAATATAATAGAGACAGTAGATCTAGCTGGTCTGTCATAATATAATAGAGACAGTAGATCTAGCTGGTCTGTCATAATATAATAGAGACAGTAGATCTAGCTGGTCTGTCATAATATAATAGAGACAGTAGATCTAGCTGGTCTGTCATAATATAATAGAGACAGTAGATCTAGCTGGTCTGTCATAATATAATAGAGACAGTAGATCTAGCTGGTCTGTCATAATATAATAGAGACAGTAGATCTAGCTGGTCTGTCATAATATAATAGAGACAGTAGATCTAGCTGGTCTGTCATAATATAATAGAGACAGTAGATCTAGCTGGTCTGTCATAATATAATAGAGACAGTAGATCTAGCTGGTCTGTCATAATATAATAGAGACAGTAGATCTAGCTGGTCTGTCATAATATAATAGAGACAGTAGATCTAGCTGGTCTGTCATAATATAATAGAGACAGTAGATCTAGCTGGTCTGTCATAATATAATAGAGACAGTAGATCTAGCTGGTCTGTCATAATATAATAGAGACAGTAGATCTAGCTGGTCTGTCATAATATAATAGAGACAGTAGATCTAGCTGGTCTGTCATAATATAATAGAGACAGTAGATCTAGCTGGTCTGTCATAATATAATAGAGACAGTAGATCTAGCTGGTCTGTCATAATATAATAGAGACAGTAGATCTAGCTGGTCTGTCATAATATAATAGAGACAGAGACAGTAGATCTAGCTGGTCTGTCATAATATAATAGAGACAGTAGATCTAGCTGGTCTGTCATAATATAATAGAGACAGTAGATCTAGCTGGTCTGTCATAATATAATAGAGACAGTAGATCTAGCTGGTCTGTCATAATATAATAGAGACAGTAGATCTAGCTGGTCTGTCATAATATAATAGAGACAGTAGATCTAGCTGGTCTGTCATAATATAATAGAGACAGTAGATCTAGCTGGTCTGTCATAATATAATAGAGACAGTAGATCTAGCTGGTCTGTCATAATATAATAGAGACAGTAGATCTAGCTGGTCTGTCATAATATAATAGAGACAGTAGATCTAGCTGGTCTGTCATAATATAATAGAGACAGTAGATCTAGCTGGTCTGTCATAATATAATAGAGACAGTAGATCTAGCTGGTCTGTCATAATATAATAGAGACAGTAGATCTAGCTGGTCTGTCATAATATAATAGAGACAGTAGATCTAGCTGGTCTGTCATAATATAATAGAGACAGTAGATCTAGCTGGTCTGTCATAATATAATAGAGACAGTAGATCTAGCTGGTCTGTCATAATATAATAGAGACAGTAGATCTAGCTGGTCTGTCATAATATAATAGAGACAGTAGATCTAGCTGGTCTGTCATAATATAATAGAGACAGAGACAGTAGATCTAGCTGGTCTGTCATAATATAATAGAGACAGTAGATCTAGCTGGTCTGTCATAATATAATAGAGACAGTAGATCTAGCTGGTCTGTCATAATATAATAGAGACAGTAGATCTAGCTGGTCTGTCATAATATAATAGAGACAGTAGATCTAGCTGGTCTGTCATAATATAATAGAGACAGAGACAGTAGATCTAGCTGGTCTCTCATAATATAATAGAGACAGTAGATCTAGCTGGTCTGTCATAATATAGTTGAGACACTATATCTAGCTGGTCTGTCATATTATTTTAGAGACACTAGATCTAGCTGGTCTGGCATAATATAATAGAGACAGTAGATCTAGCTTGTTTGTCATAATATAATAGAAACAGTAGATCTAGCTGGTCTGTCATATTATAATAGAGACTGTAGATCTAGCTGGTCTGTCATAATATAATAGAGACAGTAGATCTAGCTGGTCTGTCATAATATAATAGAGACAGTAGATCTAGCTGGTCTGTCATAATATAATAGAGACAGTAGATCTAGCTGGTCTGTCATAATATAATAGAGACAGTAGATCTAGCTGGTCTGTCATAATATAATAGAGACAGTCGATCTAGCTGGTCTGTCATAATATATAGAGAGACAGTAGATCTAGCTGGTCTGTCATAATATAATAGAGACAGTAGATCTAGCTGGTCTGTCATAATATAATAGAGACAGTAGATCTAGCTGGTCTGTCATAATATAATAGAGACAGTAGATCTAGCTGGTCTGTCATAATATAATAGAGACAGTAGATCTAGCTGGTCTGTCATAATATAATAGAGACAGTAGATCTAGCTGGTCTGTCATAATATAATAGAGACAGTAGATCTAGCTGGTCTGTCATAATATAATAGACAGAGACAGTAGATCTAGCTGGTCTGTCATAAATATAATAGAGACAGTAGATCTAGCTGGTCTGTCATAATATAATAGAGACAGTAGATCTAGCTGGTCTGTCATAATATAATAGAGACAGTAGATCTAGCTGGTCTGTCATAATATAATAGAGACAGTAGATCTAGCTGGTCTGTCATAATATAATAGAGACAGTAGATCTAGCTGGTCTGTCATAATATAATAGAGACAGTAGATCTAGCTGGTCTGTCATAATATAATAGAGACAGTAGATCTAGCTGGTCTGTCATAATATAATAGAGACAGTAGATCTAGCTGGTCTGTCATAATATAATAGAGACAGTAGATCTAGCTGGTCTGTCATAATATAATAGAGACAGTAGATCTAGCTGGTCTGTCATAATATAATAGAGACAGTAGATCTAGCTGGTCTGTCATAATATAATAGAGACAGTAGATCTAGCTGGTCTGTCATAATATAATAGAGACAGTAGATCTAGCTGGTCTGTCATAATATAATAGAGACAGTAGATCTAGCTGGTCTGTCATAATATAATAGAGACAGTAGATCTAGCTGGTCTGTCATAATATAATAGAGACAGTAGATCTAGCTGGTCTGTCATAATATAATAGAGACAGTAGATCTAGCTGGTCTGTCATAATATAATAGAGACAGTAGATCTAGCTGGTCTGTCATAATATAGATCTAGAGACTGTCATAATATAATAGAGACAGATCTAGCTGGTCTGTCATAATATAATAGAGACAGTAGATCTAGCTGGTCTGTCATAATATAATAGAGACAGTAGATCTAGCTGGTCTGTCATAATATAATAGAGACAGTAGATCTAGCTGGTCTGTCATAATATAATAGAGACAGTAGATCTAGCTGGTCTGTCATAATATAATAGAGACAGTAGATCTAGCTGGTCTGTCATAATATAATAGAGACAGTAGATCTAGCTGGTCTGTCATAATATAATAGAGACAGTAGATCTAGCTGGTCTGTCATAATATAATAGAGACAGTAGATCTAGCTGGTCTGTCATAATATAATAGAGACAGTAGATCTAGCTGGTCTGTCATAATATAATAGAGACAGTAGATCTAGCTGGTCTGTCATAATATAATAGAGACAGTAGATCTAGCTGGTCTGTCATAATATAATAGAGACAGTAGATCTAGCTGGTCTGTCATAATATAATAGAGACAGTAGATCTAGCTGGTCTGTCATAATATAATAGAGACAGTAGATCTAGCTGGTCTGTCATAATATAATAGAGACAGTAGATCTAGCTGGTCTGTCATAATATAATAGAGACAGTAGATCTAGCTGGTCTGTCATAATATAATAGAGACAGTAGATCTAGCTGGTCTGTCATAATATAATAGAGACAGTAGATCTAGCTGGTCTGTCATAATATAATAGAGACAGTAGATCTAGCTGGTCTGTCATAGATATAGATCTAGCTGGTCTGTCATAATATAATAGAGACAGTAGATCTAGCTGGTCTGTCATAATATAATAGAGACAGTAGATCTAGCTGGTCTGTCATAATATAATAGAGACAGTAGATCTAGCTGGTATGTCATAATATAATAGAGACAGTAGATCTAGTTGGTCTGTCATAATACAATAGAGACTGTAGATCTATCTGATCTGTTATAATGTAATAGAGACAGTAGATCTACCTTGTCTGTCATAGTATAATAGAAACAGTAGAGCTAGCTGGTCTGTCATAATATAATAGAGACAGAGACAGTAGATGTAGCTGGTCTGTCATATTATAATAGAGACAGTAGATCTAGCTGGTGTGTCATATTATAAGAGAGACAGTAGATCTAGCTGGTCTGTCATAATATAATAGAGACAGTAGATCTAGCTGGTCTGTCATAATTATAATAGAGACAGTAGATCTAGCTGGTCTGTCATAATATAATAGAGACAGTAGATCTAGCTGGTCTGTCATAATATAATAGAGACAGTAGATCTAGCTGGTCTGTCATAATATAATAGAGACAGTAGATCTAGCTGGTCTGTCATAATATAATAGAGACAGTAGATCTAGCTGGTCTGTCATAATATAATAGAGACAGTAGATCTAGCTGGTCTGTCATAATATAATAGAGAGACAGTAGATCTAGCTGGTCTGTCATAATATAATAGAGACAGTAGATCTAGCTGGTCTGTCATAATATAATAGAGACAGTAGATCTAGCTGGTCTGTCATAATATAATAGAGACAGTAGATCTAGCTGGTCTGTCATAATATAATAGAGACAGTAGATCTAGCTGGTCTGTCATAATATAATAGAGACAGTAGATCTAGCTGGTCTGTCATAATATAATAGAGACAGTAGATCTAGCTGGTCTGTCATATTATAATAGAGACAGTAGATCTAGCTGGTCTGTCATAATATAATAGAGACAGTAGATCTAGCTGGTCTGTCATAATATAATAGAGACAGTAGATCTAGCTGGTCTGTCATAATATAATAGAGACAGTAGATCTAGCTGGTCTGTCATAATATAATAGAGACAGTAGATCTAGCTGGTCTGTCATAATATAATAGAGACAGTAGATCTAGCTGGTCTGTCATATTATAATAGAGACAGTAGATCTAGCTGGTCTGTCATAATATAATAGAGACAGTAGATCTAGCTGGTCTGTCATAATATAATAGAGACAGTAGATCTAGCTGGTCTGTCATAATATAATAGAGACACAGTACAGTAGATCTAGCTGGTCTGTCATAATATAATAGAGACAGTAGATCTAGCTGGTCTGTCATAATATAATAGAGACAGTAGATCTAGCTGGTCTGTCATAATATAATAGAGACAGTAGATCTAGCTGGTCTGTCATAATATAATAGAGACAGTAGATCTAGCTGGTCTGTCATAATATAATAGAGACAGTAGATCTAGCTGGTCTGTCATAATATAATAGAGACAGTAGATCTAGCTGGTCTGTCATAAGAGACAGTATCTAGCTGGTCTGTCATAATATAATAGAGACAGTAGATCTAGCTGGTCTGTCATAATATAATAGAGACAGTAGATCTAGCTGGTCTGTCATATTATAATAGAGACAGTAGATCTAGCTGGTCTGTCATAATATAATAGAGACAGTAGATCTAGCTGGTCTGTCATAATATAAGAGAGACAGTAGATCTAGCTGGTCTGTCATAATATAATAGAGACAGTAGATCTAGCTGGTCTGTCATAATATAATAGAGACAGTAGATCTAGCTGGTCTGTCATAATATAATAGAGACAGTAGATCTAGCTGGTCTGTCATAATATAATAGAGACACAGTAGATCAGTAGATCTAGCTGGTCTGTCATAATATAATAGAGACAGTAGATCTAGCTGGTCTGTCATAATATAATAGAGACAGTAGATCTAGCTGGTCTGTCATAATATAATAGAGACAGTAGATCTAGCTGGTCTGTCATAATATAATAGAGACAGTAGATCTAGCTGGTCTGTCATAATATAATAGAGACAGTAGATCTAGCTGGTCTGTCATAATATAATAGAGACAGTAGATCTAGCTGGTCTGTCATAATATAATAGAGACAGTAGATCTAGCTGGTCTGTCATAATATAATAGAGACAGTAGATCTAGCTGGTCTGTCATAATATAATAGAGACAGTAGATCTAGCTGGTCTGTCATAATATAATAGAGACAGTAGATCTAGCTGGTCTGTCATAATATAATAGAGACAGTAGATCTAGCTGGTCTGTCATAATATAATAGAGACAGTAGATCTAGCTGGTCTGTCATAATATAATAGAGACAGTAGATCTAGCTGGTCTGTCATAATATAATAGAGACAGTAGATCTAGCTGGTCTGTCATAATATAATAGAGACATAATCTAGCTGGTCTGTCAGACAGAGACAGTAGATCTAGCTGGTCTGTCATAATATAATAGAGACAGTAGATCTACCTGGTCTGTCAAAATATAATAGAGACAGTAGATCTGGCTGGTCTGTCATAATATAATAGAGACAGTAGATCTAGCTGGTCTGTCATAATATAATAGAGACAGTTGATCTACCTTGTCTGTCATAAAATAATAGATACAGTAGATCTAGCTGGTCTGTCATAATATAATAGAGACGGTTGATCTAGCTGGTCTGTCATAATATAACATAGACAGTAGATCTAGCTGGTCTGTCAAAATATAATAGAGACGTAGAGACAGTAGATATAGCTGGTCTGTCATAAAATAATAGAGACAGTAGATCTAGATGGTCTGTCATAATATAACAGAGACAGTAGATCTAGCTGGTCTATCATAATATAATAGAGACATAGAGACAGTAGATCTAGCTGGTCTGTCATAATATAATAGAGACAGTAGGTCTAGCTGGTCTATCATAATATAATAGAGACAGTAGATCTAGCTGGTCTGTCATAATATAATAGAGACAGTAGATCTAGCTGGTCTGTCATAATATAATAGAGACAGTAGATCTAGCTGGTCTGTCATAATATAATAGAGACAGTAGATCTAGCTGGTCTGTCATCTAATCATAATATAATATAGAGACAGTAGATCTAGCTGGTCTGTCATAATATAATAGAGACAGTAGATCTAGCTGGTCTGTCATAATATAATAGAGACAGTAGATCTAGCTGGTCTGTCATAATATAATAGAGACAGTAGATCTAGCTGGTCTGTCATAATATAATAGAGACAGTAGATCTAGCTGGTCTGTCATAATATAATAGAGACAGTAGATCTAGCTGGTCTGTCATAATATAATAGAGACAGTAGATCTAGCTGGTCTGTCATAATATAATAGAGACAGTAGATCTAGCTGGTCTGTCATAATATAATAGAGACAGTAGATCTAGCTGGTCTGTCATAATATAATAGAGACAGTAGATCTAGCTGGTCTGTCATAATATAATAGAGACAGTAGATCTAGCTGGTCTGTCATAATATAATAGAGACAGTAGATCTAGCTGGTCTGTCATAATATAATAGAGACATAATATAATAGAGACAGTAGATCTAGCTGGTCTGTCATAATATAATAGAGACAGTAGATCTAGCTGGTCTGTCATAATATAATAGAGACAGTAGATCTAGCTGGTCTGTCATAATATAATAGATCTAGCTGGTCTGAGAGACAGTAGATCTAGCTGGTCTGTCATAATATAATAGAGACAGTAGATCTAGCTGGTCTGTCATAATATAATAGAGACAGTAGATCTAGCTGGTCTGTCATAATATAATAGAGACAGTAGATCTAGCTGGTCTGTCATAATATAATAGAGACAGTAGATCTAGCTGGTCTGTCATAATATAATAGAGACAGTAGATCTAGCTGGTCTGTCATAATATAATAGAGACAGTAGATCTCTAGCTGGTCTGTCATAATATAATAGAGACAGTAGATCTAGCTGGTCTGTCATAATATAATAGAGACAGTAGATCTAGCTGGTCTGTCATAATATAATAGAGACAGTAGATCTAGCTGGTCTGTCATAATATAATAGAGACAGTAGATCTAGCTGGTCTGTCATAATATAATAGAGACAGTAGATCTAGCTGGTCTGTCATAATATAATAGAGACAGTAGATCTAGCTGGTCTGTCATAATATAATAGAGACAGTAGATCTAGCTGGTCTCGTCATAATATAATAGAGACAGTAGATCTAGTCATAATATAATAGAGACAGTAGATCTAGCTGGTCTGTCATAATATAATAGAGACAGTAGATCTAGCTGGTCTGTCATAATATAATAGAGACAGTAGATCTAGCTGGTCTGTCATAATATAATAGAGACAGTAGATCTAGCTGGTCTGTCATAATATAATAGAGACAGTAGATCTAGCTGGTCTGTCATAATATAATAGAGACAGTAGATCTAGCTGGTCTGTCATAATATAATAGAGACAGTAGATCTAGCTGGTCTGTCATAATATAATAGAGACAGTAGATCTAGCTGGTCTGTCATAATATAATAGAGACAGTAGATCTAGCTGGTCTGTCATAATATAATAGAGACAGTAGATCTAGCTGGTCTGTCATAATATAATAGAGACACAGAGACAGTAGATCTAGCTGGTCTGTCATAATATAATAGAGACAGAGACAGTAGATCTAGCTGGTCTGTCATAATATAATAGAGACAGTAGATCTAGCTGGTCTGTCATAATATAATAGAGACAGTAGATCTAGCTGGTCTGTCATAATATAATAGAAACAGTAGATCTAGCTGGTCTGTCATAATATAATAGAGACAGTAGATCTAGCTGGTCTGTCATAATATAATAGAGACAGTAGATCTAGCTGGTCTGTCATAATATAATAGAGACAGTAGATCTAGCTGGTCTGTCATAATATAATAGAGACACAGACAGTAGATCTAGCTGGTCTGTCATAATATAATAGAGACAGTAGATCTAGCTGGTCTGTCATAATATAATAGAGACAGTAGATCTAGCTGGTCTGTCATAATATAATAGAGACAGTAGATCTAGCTGGTCTGTCATAATATAATAGAGACAGTAGATCTAGCTGGTCTGTCATAATATAATAGAGACAGTAGATCTAGCTGGTCTGTCATAATATAATAGAGACAGTAGATCTAGCTGGTCTGTCATAATATAATAGAGACAGTAGATCTAGCTGGTCTGTCATAATATAATAGAGACAGTAGATCTAGCAGCTCTGTCATATTATAATAGAGACAGTAGATCTAGCTGGTCTGTCATAATATAATAGAGACAGTAGATCTACCTGGTTTGTCATAATATAATAGAGACAGTAGATCTAGTTGGTCTGTCATAATATATTAGAGACAGTAGATCTAGCAGCTCTGTCATAATATAATAGAGACAGTAGATCTAGCTGGTCTGTCATAATACAATAGAGACAGTAGATCTAGCTGGTCTGTCATAATATAATAGAGACACAGAGACAGTAGATCTAGCTGGTCTGTCATAATATAATAGAGACAGTAGGTCTAAATGGTCTGTCATAATATAATAGAGACAGTAGATCTAGCTGGTCTGTCATAATATAATAGAGACAGTAGATCTAGCTGGTCTGTCATAATATAATAGAGACAGTAGATCTAGCTGGTCTGTCATAATATAATAGAGACAGTAGATCTAGCTGGTCTGTCATAATATAATAGAGACAGTAGATCTAGCTGGTCTGTCATATATAATAGAGACAGTAGATCTAGCTGGTCTGTCATAATATAATAGAGACAGTAGATCTAGCTGGTCTGTCATAATATAATAGAGACAGTAGATCTAGCTGGTCTGTCATAATATAATAGAGACAGTAGATCTAGCTGGTCTGTCATAATATAATAGAGACAGTAGATCTAGCTGGTCTGTCATAATATAATAGAGACAGTAGATCTAGCTGGTCTGTCATAATATAATAGAGACAGTAGATCTAGCTGGTCTGTCATAATATAATAGAGACAGTAGATCTAGCTGGTCTGTCATAATATAATAGAGACAGTAGATCTAGCTGGTCTGTCATAATATAATAGAGACAGTAGATCTAGCTGGTCTGTCATAATATAATAGAGACAGTAGATCTAGCTGGTCTGTCATAATATAATAGAGACAGTAGATCTAGCTGGTCTGTCATAATATAATAGAGACAGTAGATCTAGCTGGTCTGTCATATTATAATAGAGACAGTAGATCTAGCTGGTCTGTCATATTATAATAGAGACAGTAGATCTAGCTGGTCTGTCATAATATAATAGAGACAGTAGATCTAGCTGGTCTGTCATAATATAATAGAGACAGTAGATCGAGCTGGTCTGTCAAATTATAAGAGAGACGGTAGATCTAGCTGATCTGTCATAATATAATAGAGACAGTAGATCTAGCTGGTCTGTCATAATATAATAGAGACAGTAGATCTAGCTGGTCTGTCATAATATAATAGAGACACAGAGACAGTAGATCTAGCTGGTCTGTCATAAAATAATAGAGACAGTAGATCTAGCTGGTCTGTCATAATATAATAGAGACAGTAGATCTAGCTGGTCTGTCATATTATAATAGAGACAGTAGATCTAGCTGGTCTGTCATAATATAATCGAGACAGTACATCTACCTTTTCTGTCATAATATAATAGAGACAGTAGATATTTCTGGTCTATCATATTTCAATAGAGACAGTAGATCTAGCTGGTCTGTCATAATATAATAGAGACAGTAGATCTAGCTGGTCTGTCATAATATAATAGAGACAGTAGATCTAGCTGGTCTGTCAAATTATAATAGAGACAGTCGATCTAGCTGGTCTGTCATATTATAATAGAGACAGTCGATCTAGCTGGTCTGTCATAATATAATAGAGACAGTAGATCTAGCTGGTCTGTCATAATATAATAGAGACAGTAGATCTAGCTGGTCTGTCATAATATAATAGAGACAGTAGATCTAGCTGGTCTGTCATATTATAATAGAGACAGTAGATCTAGCTGGTCTGTCATAATATAATAGAGACAGTAGATCTAGCTGGTCTGTCAAATTATAAGAGAGACAGTAGATCTAGCTGATCTGTCATATTATAATAGAGACAGTAGATCTAGCTGGTCTGTCATAATATAATAGAGACAGTAGATCTAGCTGGTCTGTCATAATATAATAGAGACAGTAGATCTAGCTGGTCTGTCATAATATAATAGAGACAGAGACAGTAGATCTAGCTGGTCTGTCATAATATAATAGAGACAGTAGATCTAGCTGGTCTGTCATAATATAATAGAGACAGTAGATCTAGCTGGTCTGTCATAATATAATAGAGACAGTAGATCTAGCTGGTCTGTCATAATATAATAGAGACACAGAGACAGTAGATCGAGCTGGTCTGACATAAAATAATAGAGAGAGTAGATCTAGCTGGTCTGTCATAATATAATAGAGACAGTCGATCTACCTGGTCTGTCATAATATAATAGAGACAGTAGATCTAGCTGGTCTGTCATAATATAATAGACACAGTAGATCTAGCTGGTCTGTAATAATATAATAGAGACAGTAGATCTAGCTGGTCTGTCATAATATAGTAGAGAGAGTAGATCTAGCTGGTCTATCATAATATAATAGAGACAGTAGATCTACCTGGTCTGTCATAATATAATAGAGACAGTAGATCTAGCTGGATTATCATAATATAATAGAGACAGTAGATCTACCTGGTCTGTCATAATATAATCGAGACAGTACATCTACCTTTTCTGTCATAATATAATAGAGACAGTAGATCTAGCTGGTCTGTCATAATATAATAGAGACAGTAGATCTAGCTGGTCTGTCATAATATAATAGAGACACAGTGACAGTAGATCTAGCTGGTCTGTCAAATTATAATAGAGACAGTAGATCTAGCTGGTCTGTCATATTATAATAGAGACAGTCGATCTAGCTGGTCTGTCATAATATAATAGAGACAGTAGATCTAGCTGGTCTGTCATAATATAATAGAGACACAGAGACAGTAGATCTAGCTGGTCTGTCATAATATAATAGAGACAGTAGATCTAGCTGGTCTGTCATATTATAATAGAGACAGTAGATCTAGCTGGTCTGTCATAATATAATAGAGACAGTAGATCTAGCTAGTCTGTCATAACATAATCGAGACAGTAGATCTAGCTGGTCTGTCATAATATAATAGAGACAGAGACAGTAGATCTAGCTTGTCTGTCTTAATATAATAAAGACAGTAGATCTAGCTGGTCTGTCATAACATAATAGAGACAGTCGTTCTAGCTGGTCTGTCATAATATAATAGAGACAGTAGATCTAGCTGGTCTGTCATAATATAATAGAGACAGTAGATCTAGCTGGTCTGTCATAATATAATAGACAGTCTCTAGCTGGTCTGTCATAATATAATAGAGACACAGAGACAGTAGATCTAGCTGGTCTGTCATAATATAATAGAGACAGTAGATCTAGCTGGTCTGTCATAATATAATAGAGACAGTAGATCTAGCTGGTCTGTCATAATATAATAGAGACAGTAGATCTAGCTGGTCTGTCATAATTATAATAGAGACAGTAGATCTAGCTGGTCTGTCATAATATAATAGAGACAGTAGATCTAGCTGGTCTGTCATAATATAATAGAGACAGTAGATCTAGCTGGTCTGTCATAATATAATAGAGACAGTAGATCTAGCTGGTCTGTCATAATATAATAGAGACAGTAGATCTAGCTGGTCTGTCATAATATAATAGAGACAGTAGATCTAGCTGGTCTGTCATAATATAATAGAGAGAGTAGATCTAGCTGGTCTGTCATAATATAATAGAGACAGTAGATCTAGCTGGTCTGTCATAATATAATAGAGACAGTAGATCTAGCTGGTCTGTCATAATATAATAGAGACAGTAGATCTAGCTGGTCTGTCATAATATAATAGAGACAGTAGATCTAGCTGGTCTGTCATAATATAATAGAGACAGTAGATCTAGCTGGTCTGTCATAATATAATAGAGACAGTAGATCTAGCTGGTCTGTCATAATATAATAGAGACAGTAGATCTAGCTGGTCTGTCATAATATAATAGAGACAGTAGATCTAGCTGGTCTGTCATAATATAATAGAGACAGTAGATCTAGCTGGTCTGTCATAATATAATAGAGACAGTAGATCTAGCTGGTCTGTCATAATATAATAGAGACAGTCGATCTAGCTGGTCTGTCATAATATAATAGAGACAGTCGATCTAGCTGGTCTGTCATAATATAATAGAGACAGTAGATCTAGCTGGTCTGTCATAATATAATAGAGACAGTAGATCTAGCTGGTCTGTCATAATATAATAGAGACAGTAGATCTAGCTGGTCTGTCATATTATAATAGAGACAGTAGATCTAGCTGGTCTGTCATAATATAATAGACACAGTAGATCAAGCTGGTCTGTCAAATTATAAGAGAGACGGTAGATCTAGCTGATCTGTCATAATATAATAGAGACAGTAGATCTAGCTGGTCTGTCATAATATAATAGACACAGTAGATCTAGCTGGTCTGTCATAATATAATAGAGACAGTAGATCTAGCTGGTCTGTCATAATATAATAGAGACACAGAGACAGTAGATCTAGCTGGTCTGTCATAATATAATAGAGACAGTAGATCTAGCTGGTCTGTCATAATATAATAGAGACAGTCGATCTACCTGGTCTGTATAATATAATAGAGACAGTAGATCTAGCTGGTCTGTCATAATACAATAGAGACATAGAGACAGTAGATTTAGCAGGTCTGTCATAATACAATAGAGATAGTAGATCTAGCTGGTCTGTCATAATATAATAGAGACTGTAGATCTAGCTGGTCTCTCATGTTATAATAGAGACAGTAGATCTAGCTGGTCTGTCATAATATAATAGACACAGTAGATCTAGCTGGTCTGTCATAATACAATAGAGACAGTAGATCTAGCTGGTCTGTCATAGTACAATAGAGACTTAGATCTAGCTGGTCTATCATAATATAATAGAGACAGTAGATCTACCTGGTCTGTCATAATATAATAGAGACAGTAGATCTAGCTGGATTATCATAATATAATAGAGACAGTAGATCTACCTGGTCTGTCATAATATAATCGAGACAGTACATCTACCTTTTCTGTCATAATATAATAGAGACAGTAGATCTAGCTGGTCTGTCATAATATAATAGAGACAGTAGATCTAGCTGGTCTGTCATAATATAATAGAGACACAGTGACAGTAGATCGAGCTGGTCTGTCAAATTATAATAGAGACAGTCGATCTAGCTGGTCTGTCATATTATAATAGAGACAGTCGATCTAGCTGGTCTGTCATAATATAATAGAGACAGTCGATCTAGCTGGTCTGTCATAATATAATAGAGACACAGAGACAGTAGATCGAGCTGGTCTGACATAATAGAATAGAGACAGTAGATCTAGCTGGTCTGTCATATTGTTAAAGAGACAGTAGATCTAGCTGGTCTGTCATAATATAATAGAGACAGTAGATCTAGCTGGTCTGTCATAATATAATAGAGACAGTCGATCTAGCTGGTCTGTCATAATATAATAGAGACACAGAGACAGTAGATCGAGCTGGTCTGACATAAAATAATAGAGAGAGTAGATCTAGCTGGTCTGTCATAATATAATAGAGACAGTCGATCTACCTGGTCTGTCATAATATAATAGAGACAGTAGATCTAGCTGGTCTGTCATAATATAATAGACACAGTAGATCTAGCTGGTCTGTAATAATATAATAGAGACAGTCGATCTAGCTAGTCTGTCATAACATAATAGAGACACAGAGACAGTAGATCGAGCTGGTCTGACATGATATAATAGAGACAGTAGATCTAGCTGGTCTGTCATATTGTTAAAGAGACAGTAGATCTAGCTGGTCTGTCATAATATAATAGAGACAGTTGATCGAGCTGGTCTGTCAAATTATAAGAGAGACGGTAGATCTAGCTGATCTGTCATAATATAATAGAGACAGTAGATCTAGCTGGTCTGTCATAATATAATAGACACAGTAGATCTAGCTGGTCTGTCATAATATAATAGAGACAGTAGATCTAGCTGGTCTGTCATAATATAATAGAGACACAGAGACAGTAGATCGAGCTGGTCTGACATAAAATAATA